>NW_026725778.1:0-59307 GCF_029784015.1 Lycium ferocissimum
CAAACCAACAACCCTTTGGTGGATTTTTTGCAAGGTTTCAAAATATGCTAAGTATATCAAAGATGTGGTTGCGAACAAAAGGTCTTTGAATGATGTTGTTACCTTTCAAGAGCGCGATTCTAGAGGAAGGAGTAAAATTTCTAAAGCCGAAAGATCCTGTAGCTTCACGATTTTGATTACTATTGGCAACATTGAAGTTGGGCTAGCATTGTGTGACTTGGGTGCAAGTGTTAATCTGATGCCTACTTCTGTGTTTCGAACGTTGGTCTTGGGTGAGCCTAGGACAACGACTATTACTTTGCAGCTTTGCAGCGTGTTCGATCGATCTTTTGCTTATCCTGACGGTATTGTTGAGGATGTTCTTGTGAAGGTAAGACCGTTTATTCGACGACGGATTTTGTTATACTTGATTACGAGGGGATAATAGTGTTCACTCTCATCATAGGAAGATGATTCTTGTCTACCGTCGATGATGTGATCCGGAAAGCGAGGAGAAGATGTCCCATGACAATTAATGGACAAGCAGGCACTTTTTAGGTGTTTAAAGCTACCAAATTTCTAGCCCATTATGAGGAGTTGAAAATAATCAACATGGTGGAGCCCGAGCTCGCAGTACACAGTTAGATCACTTTCTAGCTTCACGAGATCCTTTGGTGTATAGGGAAGACTTAATGATTGATGCAGAAGTCGAGGAGTGTCTTAGCATCCTTGACACTTCATATGCTTATTTGCGAGCAAACACACCATTTGAGGAGTTAGACAGACCAGAGTCGTGGAAGAAGCCAAGGCCATCTATCGAAAAGACTCCGATTCTCGTAGTGAAGCCATTATTTCCCTGTCTTCACTACACCCTTTCTTGGGTAGTGAAACGTATTACCCGTGAGCCTTTCTCTTATTTGACCGATGTGCGGGGAACGTGTATTGCTAGTGCCAGAGATCAAATCCGATCCCTCGGTGGTCAATAGCTGATATTCAAGGTATTTGTGGTTCGTTTTGCATGCACAAAATATTATTGGAGGAAGAAGAAACCTAGTGTTGAGTGCTTTACGAATGAACCTAATCATGAAGGAGGTGGTGAAGAAGAGGTAATCGAGTGGTTTACACCGTTCATTATTTATCCCATCTCTGATAGCAAATAGGTAAGTCCTGTAAAATGTGTCTCGAAGAAAGGGGGCATGACTGTGGTAAAGAACGGGAAGAATGAATTAGTGCCTCAATGAACTGTTACTGGTTGGAGGATATGTATTGACTATTGCAAGTTGAATAACGCCACCAAAAAAGATCACTTTCCGTTACCCTCCATAGATCAGATGCTTGAAAGATTGGCTGGGCATGATTATTTTTGCTTTCTAGATGGTTAATTGGGCTACAACCAGATCATGATTAAACCAGACGATTAAGAGAATACCACATTCACGTGTCCATATAGCACGTTAGCATTCCGGAGGATGCCTTTCGGTTTGTCCAATGCTCCAGGTACTTTCCACCGATGCATGATGGCTATTTTCCCCGACATGGTAGAAAACTATGTGGAGATATTTATGGATGACTTCTTTGTGTTTTGAGGTGTTACACCTCACACTTTCAGAGCATGAGCATGCCGCGTGCTTTACCATATTAATGTATTATAGACATCCCATGAAGTTTTGGGAGGAACAAGCCATGGGAAGTACGTAACAATAAAGCACAGGATGAATTACGATCTCGTAAGTCGTAACCGGAAGGACAACCTTCGGAACCAAAAGACATGACCATTATAAAGTATGATTTGATAAATATCATGTATGGAGAGTTTCGAAAAGATTATTCGGACCAACGGCAATCGAAGAAAATAAGTTTGTCGAAAATTTAAAAAAAAGTTGGCAAAATTTTGGGTCAACTTTGGAGGGCTATATCTCCAGGTATATTAGGAGTTTTAAGGTGTTTCAAAGCCTAAAATGAATTTCATCGAGTCTAGTTTCCAACGCAACAAATTGCTCGTCAAAATGACATCGGAGTAAGGAGTTATGGCCATATTAATATAACCCTCCAAACTGCCAAATGGCTTCCGCGGGTCCCACTTGGGAAAGTCGGTTCCACCGACCTTCAGGGCCGGTATAAATCCCACCAATCCCATTTTTTCAGCATTTTACACTCCTATGAGTCCTAGAAATCTCCTAACACATCCCCCAAACATTTATAGCCCATTAAATCAAGAATTTGACAAGATTACACCAAAACTAGTCCATGAAAGGTGATTGTTCTTCTACTCGATGTTATGGTGAGTTTGGTCTTGAAGAATGTTGGGTTGTCACACCCCCAATTTCGATAGGGGTGATGGGGCACCCGACCTTATCTGGGGCCGAAGCGAACCCTCAGACCATCGTAATATTCGTGATCCTATTGGGCCCTCGACCAAATCATAAATACATAATAAATTTTTGAACAATAAACACACTTTATATCTTTCTCAAATTATACGTAACCTTTGGCCGTACAAAATCTGTAAAACTACATATAACACTACTACGGCCTATGGAGCCGCTCACAACGGACGCCTTTACGACCGACTGTACAAAGTCTCTAACATGACTCGGATGTCATAACACAAACAAACTCTGACTCAGTAGCACTCCGGAGCAAGTGGAGCTCACCAACCCGCTGGAACATCTCCTACTAATAGCTGTAGCTCACCTGGGTGTACCTGCGCGGCATGAAACGCAGCCCCCGAAGAAAGGGGGTCATGACGAATATGTACGAGTATGTAAAGCATGAATACGGAAAACGAAATCAAGCGAGGAAGGGGTACGAGAAAAGTGAACATAATGACCGAGTGTCGAATGCTGCGTGAAAAAATACAAATCATACATCTATACAAAAAGCATCACACCATAGTAGCCGACATTAACCGATGTCAACGGATCGTAGCCCGGATTGTCGAATCGACTTATCATATACATACAAAACATATTCGCCCTCTAGTGAGGGACTCGGTAGAGATAAAATCATCACACGCACGTAATTATCGGAAATCATATGCGAGTTACAGAAAATATGTGTAATAATCAGAACATCAAAATGCTTACTGAGTAGAATGCAAATCATGCATAGGCTCTTAGAACGGTGGTCGCCCGCCTGTCGTTGGCGCCACACCACATCATACTCCAGTTTTCGGATCTCGGTATCCCCCGTCACACAAATCACATAACTACGGTGACCCGGCCAAAGGGGACAAAGCGTCGACACATCATAACACCATTATCTACGGTTCCCGGCCAAAAGGGGCTCGGCGGGCCGGACACATCATACTCCGGAATTTTAGCATAATGCGCACGACAACAACCGGACCCCCCGGGACTCGGTGAAAGAAGTGACCATAGTGCACGAGCAGAGTCGTGAGAGACCATATGCAATTTTTAAAACACTTTCCAAAAATGTAATGGAAAAACCAATCAAATTATCGTTTAAGGGCCGAGGCTTAATCATGTCAAATATCATTCGGGCGATCTTCGGAAACGTATCAAATATCTTAACATATCACGGGATCGTAGGAACCATATGTATAAAATCATATTCATAACTCGTTGAATAAATAGGACGTCCATAGGCGGAGATCGAAATGAAATAGTATTAGATTTTTCTCAAAAATCATTTTGAATAGTAAAAAGAGCCGCGGGCCCCACGGACGGTACGGACGCCCCCGTCCGAGCCGACTACAAGAGGTAGGGGAAAGTTATGTCTTATGAGTTTACCTATTATGTTTCGGGGCGTTCCGAGGTCGTATGCAAAAGTTACGGACATTTGAAGTTTCTAACTCTTTTATGAACTTATTCTCTTAAGCACACTCATATTCAATCATACAAATGCATAGAACCATAATTTGACTATCTTATGCATACGGATGTCAAGAAACAAATAAGAATCACGGACATGCTCGAATCACAGGAGTAGAGTTACCTCGGGGAACATATCATAGCCTATTCATACTAAGACATGCCAAAAGAAAGAAAGGTGAGCTTTACATACCTTGGCCGCCCTCGGAACTATTCCAACTTTACGTCTTCGGCTTCTCGCGTTCTACAATAATGTCATAAGGTGTCCGACATTAACCATAAGCATTGAAGATTCCGACTCCAAGCCATTACTCTTCTCACAGGGAAATTTCGGCGGAAACCTCCTATAAATCCATCAACCGAGAATTTAACTCGGCCAATATCAACAACAACCAAACCAAATAACATAACAACAATATCGATAGGCAATTCAAAATGTCCAAACCAACATCCAATCTTTCCGAGACCTTCCAACTCAATGAAAACAATGCCAATTATATTCCTTTCGAATTCATAAACTATTCGACAACCTCATATGTTAACATCAATTCCATACATTCAAGAAAACATATTGAAATCACATTAAGCCTCAAATCAGCCCCAACTTTCCTACAAAACACTACTCCCAAATCTTCCAAGTTCGACAAGGACAACGACGACACATTTCTACCTTCTAAATTCATGAACTACATCCACAACTCACTTGTTAACATACATTAACCATAAATGTAAGATCTACATAGGAATCACATCAACTTCCAATTCAGCCCACAACCATTATAACTTCAATTTGGATCATCAAACCTTTATTTTTATCACATAATCCTCAACAAACAACAACCAAAATACTACATTAAAATTAGTTCGCCAAGCTCCGAAAAACAGCCCCTTACACGGCCAACTCCAACATACACAACCTCATAAATTTTATTCATTTTCTACACATTACAACTACACTCAAAACATTAAATACAAGTAATTCATTACTTCTACACAACACACACATTCACACGGCCACAACATACTACACACGGCTACAACTTCATCTTCCATATTCCATGATTTCCATTCATTTCCATGCATCTCATTCATCTCACAACATACTCAAATTACTCATGAAACATGAAAGAATAACATGAGACCATACCTTTTCCTTCACCTTTGCCTCTCGGCTAGGCCTTGGTTCTAGCAAAACGAATGGTTTTCTTGTTCCAACAACTAGCTCATGATGATAAGGACCTTCCAAAGGGTTGAAAAGCTTGAAGAACAAAATTTTTTCTAATCACTTTGCATAGGGGTACATTCGGCCGGCCCAATGGCCGAACGCTTCCTCTTTTTTTTCTTTTTTTTTTCTTATCTCATTTGTTCTTGAAATTTCCATGGTGAAAATGATGCCTTCATGACTCACACACATATATATATATATAATAGAGGCACATGGCCGGTCATGTGCCTCTTATTTTCCCCCCCTCCAAATTTCTTCAATTCTCTAGAGTTTTCTAATTAATAAAAGATGAATTCCAAGCTTACTTAATCATCTTTCATCACATGCATTTTTCATTCATGTGGGCCATAGTCCCTCAACTTGGATGACCACAAGACTTCTTCAACAAGTCATAAAATTCAATTTCCAAATTCCAAATTTGCCCTTGACATTCCATGCCAATAATACTTACAAGCAACTTGCACTCTAAATCAAAGTCGGAAACTAGCCTTGTCCTCAACTTTCCGCCATTGTCCTAAGATATCCAGCGTACAAAATGCGAGGTGTAACATCCTTCCCTCCTTTGGAACATTCGTCCTCGAATGTTCAACTATCACGGGGTCTCGCATAAGCACCTCGGGGGAGCTCCTTTTATAGTTATTTCCATCCTTCATACCATCTCTTAGGCCATCCAATACCGTTCTCTTGTCATATTCTTGCGTTTCTCCTACCTGCTTCCCCCCTTTAGGGATATGCTTATGCCATCATCCATTCATGCCTGATTCTGTTTCTGCACACGGGAATTCTTATACTATCTCTGTGTCGTCCAGAACACACTACTCTTACATAACCCTTTTCTCATTTCCAAAACGTATTTTGTTTGTTCACATTCTATCCGCATCATCCCAGTCACTTCCTAACATTCACTCTGCCTTGTTTCTTGTCTTTCTATAACCTAGTCTCACAATCCTCGCTCCACATACTCTAAGCTCTCTTAGACTACTCCGCTTCTTATTCGCTCCTTATGCGAATTTGTAAGATTTTCAGAAAACTTCCCAGGGGGGTCACCCATCCTGAAATTGCTCTCACTCCAGCACGCTTAACTTTGGAACTTTGATGGAATACGACGCTTTAACACTTTCCTGACCGCGTCTTTCTCACCGCACGACCTTCTACACATAATATTGAGTACGTCGGAATTTTATCATATTCCCAAACGTCCTCACGACACACCGGGCGCTGTCTTATTAACATATTCCCATTCGTCACAATTCTTCTTCTTCCGTACCCTCGTCTTAGTCATCTCACTTTATCCAGACCTACCAGTCCTTTCCACCTCATCGCCTAATTACACAAGTTCCTCCAAATTTCTTATTACCATACTTCCACCGACATCTTATTTGTTATATCACCGCTCGTTCCACGTGCAACTTATTCCTGTAGGTACCATAGAAAAATTTGGCGAGCGAGTTTCCTCTGTATTTCTTACTATCCCGAAACCTGCACGCAGGAAATACCAACAATGCCTCACAGGGCCATCATCATATATACATATCACATCATATTGTTTCATATCATAGCCACACAGGGCTCTCAATGCTCACAAGGGTCCGAAAATATTTAATTGACCTCATATGCTCAACGCGGCTACACGTGTCACACTTTCTTGCTTACCTTCCTTTTCAATTCCCAACTTTGCCTCCCAATCGTATGCCAATGCCTTACTTAACATATATCTTTCGTATCTTTGCTTACCTGCGTGCTTTGTGACCTTCCATACCGTTGGTCGCTTCCGCCTATCAACGTCAGTCCTCTGCCGAAATCAAAAGTCAATGTCGGGAATTTCCTATAACTTGGCTCTACCGCACGATCTAAGATGCCAAAGAAGAGTAACCATCCTAAATGCCCCGTAGCCTCCTGTTTATAAATGTGGCGCGCTTCACACCATAAACAGGACTCTACCGGACACGACTTTGCGCACAACCCCTAGGACGGACCTTGCTCGATACCACTTTGTCACACCCCGATTTCCGATAGGGTGTGATGGGCCCGACCCTTATCTGGGCCGAGCGAACCCTCGGACCATCGTAATACCGTGATCTATTGGGCCCTCGACCAAATCATAAATACATAATAAATTTTTGAAGAATAAACACACTTTATATCTTTCTCAAATTATACGTAACCTTTGAAAAATTTACAAAATCCGTAAAACTACATATAACACTACTACGGCTTATGGAGCCGCTCACAACGGACGCCTTTTACACACACTCGTGCGCAAAGTCTCTAACATGACTCGGATGTCATAACACAAACAAACTACGACTCTCGCACTCGAGGAGCAAGTGGAGCTCACCAATCCGCCGGAACATCTCCTACTTAATACCGTAGCTCACAGGTGCACACGCGCGCATGAAACGCGACCCCGAAGAAAGGGGTCGATGCGGAATATGTACTGAGTATGTAAAGCATGAAATACGGAAAACGAAATCATAAGCGAGGAAGGGGTACAGAAAGTGAACATAATGACCAGAGTGTCAGAGTGCCTGCGTGAAAAATACAAATCATACATCTATACAAAAAGCAGATCATACCATAGTAGCTGACATTAACAGATGTCAACAGATCGTAGCCCAGATTGTCAGAATCGCTTATCATATACATACAAAACATATTCCGGCCCTCTAGTGAGGGACTCGGTAGATAAAATCATCACACGCACGTAAATTACCAGAGATCATATGTGAGTTTCAAGAAAAACATGTGTAACAATCCGAATATCAAAATACTTACTGAGTAGAATGCAAATCATGCATAGGCTCTTAGAACGGTGGTCGCCCGCCCGTCGTTGGCGCCACACCACATCATACTCCAGAAGTTTTCAGATCTCCGTATCCCCTCACACACAATCACATAACTACGGTACCTACAAAGGGGACTCGGCGTACGGACACATCATAACACCATTATCTACGGTTCCCGGCCAAAAGGGGCTCGGCGAACCGGACACATCATACTCCGGAATTTTAGCATAATGCGCACGACAACAACCGGCCCCGGGACTCGGTGAAGGAAGTGACCATAGTGCACGAGCAGAGTCGTGAGAGGCCATATGCAATTTTTAAAACACTTTCCAAAATGTAATGGAAAAACCAAACAAATTATCATTTAAGGGTCAAGACTTAGTCATATCAAATGTTATTCGGACGGCCTTCGGAAACGTATCAAATATCTTAAACATATCACGGAATCATAGGGACCATATGTATAAAATCATATTCTTAACTCGTCGAACAAGTAGGAAGTCCATATGCGGAGATCGAAATGAAATAGTATTAGATTTTTCTCAAAAATCATTTTGAATAGTAAAAAAAAGAGCCGCGGGCCCCACGGACGGGTACCGGCCCCCGTCCGAGCCAGACTACGAGAGGTAAGGGAAAGTTATGTCTTATGAGTTTACCTATTATGTTTCGGGGCGTTCCGAGGTCGTATGCAAAAGTTACGGACGTTTGAAGTTTCTAACTCTTTTATGAACTTATTCTCTTAAGCACACTCATATTAAATCATACCAAGGCATAGAACCATAATTTGGCTACCTTATGCATACGGATGTCAAGAAACAAAATAAGAATCACGGACATGCTCGAGTCACAGGAGTAGAGTTACCTCGGGGAACATATCATAGCCTATTCATACTAAGACATGCCAAAGAAAGAAAGGTGAGCTTTACATACCTTGGCCGCCCTCCGAGCTATTCCAACTTTACGTCTTCGGCTTCTCGCGTTCTACAATAATGTCATAAGGTGTCCGACATTAACCATAAGCATTGAAGATTCCGACTCCAAGCCATTACTCTTTCTGCGGAAATTTCGGCAGCACCTCCCCTATAAATCCATCAACCCCGAGAATTTAACTCGGCCAATATCAACAACAACCAAACCAAATAACATAACAACAATATCGATAGGCAATTCAAAATGTCCAAACCAACATCCAATCTTACCCGAGACCTTCCAACTCAATGAAAACAATAACGACATATTTCTTCCTTTCGAATTCATAAACTATGTCGACAACCTCATATGTTAACAACATCAATTCCATACATTCAAGAAAACATATTGAAATCACATTAAGCCTCAAATCAGCCCCTCCGTCCTACAACACTACCCGAAATCTTCCAAGTTCGACAAGGACAACGACGACACATTTCTACCTTCTAAATTCATGAACTACATCCACAACTCACTTGTTAACATAGCCATTGGCATAAATGTAAGATCTACATAGGAATCACATCAACTTCCAATTCAGCCCACAACCATTATAACTTCAATTTGGATCATCAAACCTTTATTTTTATCACATAATCCTCAACAAACAACAACCAAAATACTACATTAAATTAGTTCGCCAAGCTCCACCGAAAACCCTTACACGGCCAACTCCAACATACACAACCTCATAAATTTTATTCATTTTCTACACATTACAACTACACTCAAAACATGCTAAATACAAGTAATTCATTACTTCTACACAACAACACATTCACACGGCCACAACATACTACACACGGCTACAACTTCATCTTCCATATTCCATGATTTCCATTCATTTCCATGCATCTCATTCATCTCACAACATACTCAAATTACTCATGAAACATGAAAGAATAACATAAGACCATACCTTTTCCTTCACTTTGCCTCTCGGCTAGGCCTTGGTTCTAGCAAAACGAATGGTTTTCTTGTTCCAACAACTAGCTCATGATGATAAGGACCTTCCAAAGGGTTGAAAAGCTTGAAGAACAAAATTTTTCTAATCACTTTGCATAGGGGCTGTTCGGCCAGCCCCCATGGCCGACTGCTTCCTCTCTTCTTTTTTTTTCTTATCTCATTTGTTCTTGAAATTTCCATGGTGAAAATGATGCCTTCATGACTCACACACATATATATATATATAATAGAGGCACATGGCCGGTCATGTGCCTCTTATTTTCCTCCAAATTTCTTCAATTCTCTAGAGTTTTCTAATTAATAAAAGATGAATTCCAAGCTTACTTAATCATCTTTCATCACATGCATTTTTCATTCATGTGGGCCATAGTCCACTCCAACTTGGATGACCACAAGACTTCTTCAACAAGTCATAAAATTCAATTTCCAAATTCCAAATTTGCCCTTGACATTCCATGCCAATAATACTTACAAGCAACTTGCACTCTAAATCAAAGTCGGAAACTAGCCTTGTCCTCAACTTTCCGCCATTGTCCTAAGATATCCGACTGTACAAAATGCGAGGTGTAACAGTGGCTAAAGTTCTTAAAGTATAAGATTTATGAGCTTGAGAGGATAAGCGTTAAATAGTTAAAGTTAAGGCGACCGAAAAGGTATGTTAAGGCTAGTCCATTTCTTTCTAAAGGCATAGTTCCTTTCTTATGAACATATATATATTTTCCAAAACATTCTTATTCCCAAAAGTTAGAAGTTCATGATTCTTATAGTTTCTTATGATGCTAAAGATAAGTATGTTCCATGATGATGATTCCATCTTTGGAGATTCCAAAGCTTATGAATTTGATGCTATTATGATAGTATTGAATTTATTTCATGATTTTATCCATTGTTGTTGATCTCACCTCATAATACTTGTTACTTCGAGGTGAGATATAGTGATGATGATAATTCCATTTCCAATGCTATCCAAGTTCATCGTTCTTGATATTCTTACAACACTATTGATCTCATCTTGCGATAGTTGATCCTCTAGAGAGAGGTATAGTGATAATGATAATAATGATGATGATGTGCTTTTATTTATGCTCTCTTATGTATGTATATATATATAGTCACGTGTGATAGAGTCCCGAAAGGGCCTGGTACAGATACTATCGAGTCCCGAAAGGGCCGGGTACGGATACCATCGAGCAGCGAAAGGGCCGAGTACTAATAATACCGAGCCTATATGACCGGGTACAGTGTTGTATTGTATTGTATTGTAATTTATTGCATATGTAAGCATGTGGACGTAAGAAGTGTTTCTTCTAGAAAAAGGGTAAATAAGTATGACGAATGTTTTAAAAGGTATTATGATATAAATGGTTAAATGGTTCTTTTATCTTATGCTATTCTTCGTGCTTTAATCATGTTATTATTCATGCCTTACATACTTAGTATATTATTCGTACTGACATCCCTTCTTGTGGACGCTGCATTCATGCCCACAGGTAGACAGCTAGGCGGACCTGATCCGTAGGTGCTTTATCAGTGAATTCTCAGGAGCACTCTACTTTCGTTGGAGCTACTGCCTATTTGATATTGGTCCTGATGGTCACAAGTATTCTATATAGAGGCTCGTAGATATGTGTGTACAGTTAGACGTTTCATAACCTTACCGGTTCATATTGTTGTATAATATTTTAGTATCCTTGTCGATTGGTGACGATGGGCATAATTGTTGAAAATTATATAGAGATGTGCCGTTATATTGTGATATATGTCCTTACAGATTATGATATCCATGAGATATCTGTGTGGTCCACCCATAAATGATTATGAGATGTATGTTTAGAGATGCTCGGTGTGAGAGCTCCGGGTTCCCGTCATGGCCCTCTGGTTGGATCGTGACAAAAGTGATATCAGAGCAGTTCGTCCTAGGGAATGTCTACGAGCCGAGTCCAGTTGAGTCTTGTTTATGGGTGTGAAGCAATCCACACATATAAACAAGAGGCTGCAGGGCATTTAGGAATGATTGACCTTTCTCTCTCATCTTAGATCGTGCCATAGAGCTAAATTATAGGATGTGATGTCCCTAATTCTAGTCCTAAATGTTTTGACTATGGATAAGAAGTCAATTATGCCACTATGAAATAATTGATGAGAATTGAAGTTGTTACTTCGAAAGGTATGTTTACTGCCTTATTAATATTGATAGACTTTGATATGAGAACTTGAGTTGAATGTTACGGGTATTGTGATCGCCCTGTGAGGATTGGATGTGTTTTTTGGGCTGTGTGCAGGAATGAGGTAGTAAAAAGTATAGAGGAAACTCTGCCGAAATTTTTGCAAATTGAATTGTTTGAATGTCTATGCTATAGAGAAAGAATGAAGGTAAAATATGACAATCAAATGTTTGGTAAGTCATGATTGAATGAACAATTATGAGATGCTTTCAAAGAGAAGTTTTAGAATGATTGTAATTTAATTTAAGGGAAGAACCCTGGAGGGGGAAAATGATTAGTAATTAAAGGAGTTGGAATGAGTGCATTCGAGATTTCAGAGAATTGAGATTTATTGAAGATATAGGGAAAGTTGACACCAAGAATTCAAATGTAGTACTACGATTTATAGATTGGTGAGTAAGAGATAACAAAAAGATATTGATATGGGAACGAAAGTTAACAAATAGGGGAAAGTTTTACTCTAGAAGATTATACATATGTACATAAGATTAGGACGGGTTGATAACAGGCACTCAGACTCATTTTATCGAACTTTCCTATATGAAGTGAGTTTGCATTGGGATTTAGAAGTCACCGCATATTCGACTTAAAGGGGTTCGAGTATTTGATAGTTGGTACTATTCGAGAATCATTATGGCCAAGTTACTTTGGGTATTAATGACGACCTTGAACTCAAGAATGAGAAATGGATAGGTAAGTTGGATTGTAATTATGATTGTCTTCTAGATTGCTTATATAACTTCTAAATGTGATGTTGCTTGGGCCGATGAAGGAAGTAGAGATTGTATCAACCTTAGGAATATGTGGTGTATTTCTAGCTAATCCTTATAAGAAGGCTTCACCTTATATTTTTCTTCAGACGGGTGTTATGAAGGTTATTGATGATAGAGAAATTAGGTGCGATGCCAGTTTATGGGTAAGGAGAGAAGAGAGTAGGTGTACAAGTGAAGATAAAATATCGCAAGGATAGATTTGGTTGCTATAAGAAAGTAAAGGATGTGAGGTTGATTATTTTAGATAAAGAGGCAGGGCACAAGTATGAGTAAAGTTATATCGCCAAGAGTTACAATTAGGACGTAGGAAAGTATTCTAGGAAGACCTACAGATTTAGACATAAGAAAAAAAATATGAGAAACCAGAATAGCCGAGGGTAAATATGAAGCCATGTTGATATATTCACTTAGAAAGCGGAAAAGCCCCCTCTCAAAGGCGATCTTAGGAATAGAAAGGATTTGTATTTCTAATAAAATATTCTACGAATTCCTTGGCCAATGTTATAGAATGGCAAGTGAGGAAGAGCGCTTTATGAGCAAGGGAAGTCAAGAAAGACCCTAAGGGCAAAAGTAAGAAAAGTGGACTAATGAATTGGCAAAGGAAGTTGTGTAGCCATCAAGGACAAGAGGAAGGATAATAAGCCAACAAGTCTGGCCAAGAGGCAAAACATCGGTAACATGGGATAAGAGTCTTGATAAGGAGTACAGAAATTCGATCATAAAGGAAATAAGATGAACGTACGGGGGGTATGTATAAATACGAACAAGTTGTAGTATCATAAAAGAAGACGAGGAATCAACGCAAGGAGAATACTTCGTGAAGATTTCATGATAAGAATAGGAACTGGCAGAATGATGCATGACTATGATACAAACAAGTAGTTAAGAGAACTACGAGACAATATGAGCTAAGCTAATGAAAGGATGAGTCGCGGGAATGAATGGTAGAGAGTATCAACTCCTAATGGTATAGTATAGATATAAATCGGAATTGGGAACTAAGAGCAAGAAGAATCTCAAGGATATTAGTAAAAAGATAGTTATGAAGGAAGATTAGGGTGGAGGTCGGTACTCCATAAGAGTCTAACAAATTCCTGTGTCGTCATTAATTCATTAACCTAGGGGACTACTAGTCATGAGAGGTATATGTGAAAATACAATAAAGAAGGCATTTGAATTGTATCAGATATGTATAAGCATTTTGATTTGATACAAGAACTCAACTAGCAAAAAGGAAAATAAGTTAAACCATATGATGAAAAGAACTTCGGCATTATATGGAATAAAGGAGTTGAAGGTTCGCTAAGGTCGGCCAGATGACTATCAAAGACGATTAACACTCAAAGGTTATGGGTATATGAGAACATCCTTTAAAAGGAGGGAAGAACATATTCAGTTCTAAGATGAGATACAATATTCCAAAGCTCAAAAAAGGGAAATATATTGGATTGAAGGGGGGAAATTTCGAGATGAATCGATATGTCAAGAATGTGCTAAAGAAAAGTGAAAATGGATTAAATGTGAGTATATCAGGAGACAAATGTGGAAAAGGAGGCATGACAAGATGATGAAGGTTTAGCGAATCAAAGAGAGTAAGTTTCATCAACGCGATACGTTGTGTTCCAGGCGATGATTCGAATCACTCACACCGAAGAAATTTTGGTTATAACTAAATATGTAGTAATGTACTCTAAAAGGTAACAGGAGGAGTAAGAAGGGCCTGCAAGTTGACCAGGAATAAGTATAAGGGACAATCGGGACTACTAACAAGAACTTGTAGTACTAGAAGAGATGAAAGCTTTAAAAGAGGAATATTTATAGGAAGTTCAATAATCTTCAAAGGGAAGGAAGATATTATGCCTATGGATAGCAAGACGGCAGTAATGCCTGATATTAGGGAGTACCTCCTAAGTCATGAAATTCCAAGCCGCTGTTTATATCAATTGTGAGAGTGTATAACATAGAACCACATAAATACAGAATGGTGAAAGGACGATGATAAGGAGCCGAAAAAGAATAGAGGTTAGTTTAAGTCTCAATTAGTCACCGGTATAAGAGAGCTAAGGACTTAAGGAGGGAAGCATATTCGTATTGCAAGGAAATTATGATTAAGTAAGATTTTATCTTAGTCCCATGTTTATGAGTTCCTATTGTAATTATGTAAAGATCTGAGGAGAGGAAATTGGAGGAAATTTTCGAATATGAATTTGATGATATTCTTGATTTGTAAATTAGATTGAGCTGGGATTATTAGTATGTTACGAGTATAATTCTTCTATGAGAGATAATAATGATGATGAAGAAGTATTATATACACATATATGAGGGATTGTGTTGAGGTTGTTGTTGCGAATCGATTATGAAAGGATGTCTGGATGGATAATCTGAAGTAAAATAATCACTGAGAATAATAAGTCATCAGCTAGGAAATGCCATTGCAAATCATCGGGGCGCTGCCATAGGTGGAACTATAAGGATATTGTAAGGAATTAATGGGGGTCCAACCAAGGAATTAAAAGGAGATGATATGGCATGTATATAAGGTCGACTAGTATAAAAAGGGATAATCTAAAATAACATCAAAGAAGCAAGAAATGAAGGGTGCCATATCTGAACAAGAGAGTTTGTCCACTAGTAGAGAAATAAGAAGCAAGGCAAAAGAGTACAACAATTAAGAATATTTGCAAGATTAGCGGAAAGCCATAGCGATCATGCGCCGAGACCACCTTAATGAGAACAGGATGATAGTTGGATATTAGTTGACCACCGGTTAATTACATGAGGACATGAAATTAATGGGTGATTTTAACAGAGAGTTGAGGGAATATGAAAGAAAATTAATAAGCCCATAGTATAAGATCATGGAGATCAGCAACTAAAGGAGGACAACCATTTCAAGAAATTAACGATAGCACCGCAAGCTCACAAGCTACAACATTCGATGGCGAATGTTTCTAAAGGGGGAAGGATGTTACATCTCGCACTTTTAGAGCATGAGCATGCCACGTACTTCACTGTATTAATGTATCGGAGATGTCTCATGAAGTTTTGGGAGGAACAAGCCATGGAAGTGCGTAACAATGAAGCACAGGATGAATTATGATCTCGTAAATCGTAACCGGGAAGGACAACCTTAGAACCAAAGGACATGACCATTATCAAGTATGATTAATGATAAATATCATGTATGGAGAGTTTTGGAAGATTCCGGGAACAAGCAAATTGAAGAAAATAAGTTTGTCAAAAATTTAAAAAAAAGTTGGCAAATTTTTGGGTCAACTTTAGAGGGCGATATCTCCAGGTATATTGGGAGTTTTAAGGTGTTTCAAAGCTTAAAATGAAGTTCATCGAGTCTAGTTTCCAACGCAATAAAACACTTGTCAAAACGACATCGGAGTAAGGTGTTATGGCAATTTTAAGATAACCCTCCAAACTGCCAAATGGCTTCCGCGGGTCTCACTTGGGAAAGTCGGTTCCACCGACTTTAAAGGGGTATAAAAACCCCCCATCAACCCTATTTTTTCAGCATTTTACACTCCCATGAGTTCTAGAAATCTCTTAAAACATCTCCTAAACATTTATAGCCCATTAAATCAAGAATTTAACAAGATTACACAAAACTAGTCCATAAAAGGTGATTGTTCTTGCATCTACTTGATGTTGTGGTGAGTTTGGTCTTGAAGAAAGTTGGTGTGGCTAAAGTTCTTAAAGTATAAGATTTTAAGATCTTGGGAGGATAAGTGTTAAATATTTAAAGTTAAGGCGACCGAAAGGGTATGTTTAGCCTAGTCCCTTTCTTTCTAAAGGCATGATTCCTTTCTTATGAACATACATATGTTTTCCAAAACATTCTTATTCCTAAAATTTAGAAGTTCATGATTCTAGAGTTTCTTATGATGCTAAAGATAAGTATGTTCCATGATGATGATTCCATCTTTGGAGATTCCAAAGCTTATGACTTTGATGCTATTATGAGATTATTGAATTTATTTCATGATTTTATCCATTGTTGTTGATATCACCTCATAGTACTTGTTCCTTCAAGGTGAGATATAGGGATGATGATAATTCCATTTCCAATGCTATCCAAGTTCATCGTTCTTGATATTCTTACAACACTATTGATCTCATCTTACAATAGTTGATCCTCTAAGGAAAGATATAGTGATAATGATAATGATGATGATGATGTGCTTTTATTTATGTACTCTTATGTATGTATATATAGTCATGTGTGACCGAGTCCTGAAAGGGCCGGGTACGGATATTACCGAGTCCCGAAAGGGCCGAGTACGGATACTATCGAGTTCCGAAAGTACTGGGTACGGATACCACCGAGTCCCGAAAGGGCTGGGTACGAATAATACCGAGCCTATATGGCCGGGTACGGTGTTGTATTGTATTGTAAGTTATTGCATATGTAAGCATGTGGACGTAAGAAGTGTTTCTTCTAGAAAAAGGGTAAATAAGTATGACTAATGTTTTAAAAGGTATTATGAGATATAAACGGTTCTTTTATCTTATGCTATTCTTCGTGCTTTAATCATGTTATTATTCATGCCTTACATACTCAGTATATTATTCGTACTGACGTCCCTTCTTGTGGACGCTGTGTTCATGCCCGCAGGTTGGCACCTAGGCGGACCTGATCCGTATATGCTTTATCAGCGGATTCTCAGGAGCACTCCACTTACTTCGGAGCTACAGTCTATTTGATATTGGTCCTGATGGTCAGAAGTTGTGTACAGTTAGACGTTTTATAACCCCACCGTTCATATTGTTGTAAAATATTTTAGTAGCCTTTTCAACTGGTGACAATGGGCATAATTGTTGAAAATTATATAGAGATGTGTCGTTATATTGTGATATGTCCTTGATTATGATATACATGAGCTATCTTTATGGTCCACCCAGAAATGATTACGAGATGTATGTTTAGAGGTGGTCGGTGTGTTAGCTCCGGGTGCCCGTCATGGCCCTCCGGTTGGGTCGTGACATGAGGACTCTTTTGATGATTGCTTGAACCATCTTAATGTTGTGTTAGCTCATTGTGAAGAAACGAACTTGGTACTTAACTGGGAAAAATGCCATTTCATGGTTCCAAAGGGAATTATTCTTGGGCACAAGGTATCGAGCAAGGGAATAGAAGTTGACAAGGAAAAAATTGAAGTGATTAAAAAATTGCCACCACCCATTTCAGTTTGGGGAGTGCGTAGTTTTCTTAGGAATGTAGGCTTTTATCGACGGTTCATCGAAGATTTCTCTAAAGTTGCTAATCCGATGTGCAAGCTGTTAGAGAAAGATTTGATGTTTGTGTTCAATAAAGTCTATCTGATGGCTTTTGATGAGTTGATGAAGTGGTTAGCGTCTGCTCCTATTATCATCGCACCTGATTGGTCTCTACCCTTTATTTTGATGTGTAATGCAAGTGATTTTCTTTGTGGGGGCTGTCCTTGGTTAGAAGAGGGACAAGATAATTCATCCAATATATTATGCCGACAAGACACTTGATGCAACCTCGATGAACTACACGGTTATAGAGAAGGAGTTATTGGCGGTAGTCTACGCTTTTGAAAAATTTCGATCATATCTTGTGGGCACAAGGTAATTGTTTATACTGATCACACTGCAGTTCAATATTTGTTTATGAAGAAGGATGCAATGCCGAGGCTTATTTGTTGGGTGTTGCTACTGCAAGAGTTTAACATTGAGATTCTGGACCGGAAAGGCACAGAAAATGAAGTAGTAGACCACTTATCGAGATTGAAAAATCGGGAACATGTAGATGAAGCAATGGTGATTAGGGAGACTTTTCCTGATGAACAACTCGTTGCACTTCAGTTAGTCGAGGTACCATGGTATGCAGACATGGTGAACTTTATAGTGAGTGATATTTAACCCCTGGAGCTAATCACGAGAAGATAAAGCGGATTTTGCATGATAGCCGTTTCTATCTATGAGATGAGCCCTATCTCTATAGAGTTGGCATAGATCAGCTGATTAGAAGATGTATCCCAGAGGAAGAGGTCCCTGCGATTCTTGAGAAGTGTCACGCGTCACCCTATAGTGGACATCACGCTGGTGATAGAACAGCTGTGAAGGTACTTCAATCAGAGTTTTATTAGCCTACTTTGTTCAAAGATGCTCATGAATTTGTGAGAGACTGCGATAGCTGCCAGAGAACCGAAAATATCTCCAAACATCATGAAATGCCTTTGAAAGGCATCTTAGAGATAGAACTATTTGACGTGTGGGGTATCAACTTTATGGGCCCTTTCATACCGTCCAAGGGGAATAAGTACATATTGGTTGTTGTAGACTATGTCTTAAAGTGAGTGGAAGCCGTTGCACTTCCCACCAACAATGCGAATGTGGTAGTAAGATTTCTGAAGAAGAATATATTCACAAGATTTGGAACCCCGAGAGCCATCATCAGCGATCAAGGTAAACACTTTTGCAACTGGCTTTGATAAATTGTTGCTCAAGTATGGGGTGAAACACAAGGTAGTGACTGCTTATCATCCTCAGATGAATGGTTAAGTGGAAGTATCGAATCGAGAAATTAAGAGAATTTTGGAGAAGGCTATGAGCGTGAGTAGGAAAGATTAGTCGCTGAAGCTCGATGATGCTCTGTGGGCATACAAAACAGCCTACAAAACTCCTATTGGCACATCCCCTTATAAGCTTACCTTTGGTAAGGCATGTCATCTACCGGTTGAGCTTGAGCATAGAGCATATTGGGGCGATAAAGAAGCTAAATTTAGACATGGTACAAGCTGGAGAAAAGAGATTGTTGCAATTGCACGAGTTGGATGAATTTCGCTATAATGCATATGAGAAAGCGAAGATGTACAAGAAGTGGACAAAGAGACACATGAAAAGCGCATCCAACCTCGTGAGTTTGAGCCTGGGCAGTTAGCATTGTTTTATAATTCCCGACTGAAGGTTTTCAGTGGGAAGTGGAAGAGTAAGTGGTCCGGGTCCTTTCAGATAGTACGCGTGACAGAACATGGAGCAGTTGAGTTAAAGCCGCTGAATTCTGACGAGTCGTTCTTGGTAAATGGGCAGCGAGTGAAGCACTACTTTGGAGAGGTCATTGATCGCAAGAAGACCTCGGTGGAACTAGAAGAGGCTTGAGAGAGCCTGCGTCATGCCGCGACGTTAAATCAAGCGCTTCTCGGGAGGCAACCCGTGTTTGTAAAAGTAGCATAAAGAAAAAGAACAAAAACATGAAAAAATGAGAAAAATACAAAAAGTGTCGTGCCACGACCTTAACTAAGGCGCTGGTTGGGAGGCAACCCAACATTTTTGTACATATATGTCATGTGTGTTTATGTTGCAGGACTTGAAAGGGAGCAAGGAACACAAAACGAGTGAAAAACGTCGAAAAAATCATCCGAGGTTTGAAATGTGCTGGAACCGCGATGCAGGTCCAACATGAAATTTGATAGAATTATAGACAAAATTTTTATGTGTTAGACCCACGATGTGGGGCCAACATAAAAATATCAAAGCTCGAAGGTGGAGAGATTGGACCCGCGACGGGCGGCCAATGCGGGCGAGGGGCCCAGTCGAATTTTTTTGTTTGTTTAAAACACTCTATTCCCTCTCCATTTCAAAAACAACTCTCCCTCTCCTCTGCTCTCTCTGAAACGAGTTCCTCCACCTCCCCTTCCCCAAAAATTCATAGAAAACCCAAAAGCAAACTTCAAGAACTAGGGATTTCATCTCCTAACATCAAGAGGTAAGCAAAATCTTTTCTATATTCACTTGTTCTTGAAGATTGAAAGTTAAAAAACTAGGGTTGTTGGGGTTTGGTGAATTTAGGGCGGGGATTGCTATTGATTGCTTATTGTTGTTGTCTAGGGCTAGAAAGTGATTCCCATTATAGAAGGGAGGGTTTTAAACCCTCCATTGTTACTCAAAATTCAAAGGAAGATTCTATGCCCGCAAGGTGTTCGTAAAAATGCTTGAATGAATTTTTTATATAAAAATTGTGAAGTCTTGAGTAGCAATATGAATACGAACCCTTAGACATCAATTGTGACTAAGAATTTTGGATTGGATTGAGAAAATCATGAACCACCAACCCTAAGTCCTAAAATATGAACTTGTGATATTTGTGATTTTGTTTTCTTTCGTCTCTAGTATAGGATTAGATAGCTTCGTTGTTTCTTCTTTTGTAATATAGTTTGAAGTAAGTGTGGGGTCGGTTCAACTCCAATGGAACTTTAATGATAGTAACCATGGATAGGGCCTGAAAAGTAGGAATGTGAAAAAGGGCCACACAATCGAAACTTGAAAACATGAAAAAGAATTAAGTGAGGGGTCGTGTGGTTTTGAAATTGGATTTGTTGCTTGGTATTGTGTTGTTTTTGCAGAAAAAATGGCTAAAACCAACAGTAAAGGAAAATCAAATGCTACCTCTACCTCTCAGGGCACGAACCGGGATAGAACTAAACTCTCGAAAGTAAAAAAATCAATGAAGTTCACTTCGGGGGGTAAGCGGCCAGGTGCACCTATTCCTCGACCTCCATCTGGGAGACCTGTGCCGAATCTAATACTAATAGAAAAGGAGTGGTACTCAGAATTAAAACCTTTAGTCGGGTACATGCATGAGCGGGCCATAAACCCATCCATTCTGGAGCGTAAGTTCAGAAATGTTTACAACAAGCTTGTGGAGATGAGGTGGGTAAAAGTCTTTGAATCACCAGGGCCGTGCAACATTGATCTGGTACTTGAATTTTATGCTAACATCTAATTCCCTCGAGACGGTACATGGATGAAGAGTGTTTACTTGAGGGGAGAGGGGGCGCCGATCTCCGCAACCACATTGTGTGCACATCTTGGGGTTCCTAATTATCCCACCGAGCCATTGGAGGACCAAACGGCCTGACTACAAGGCCATCCGAGAGACGTTGTGGGGCCCTGATTCAAAAGTTTCTTGGGCCCGTTATGCGGGCAAGTATAGGCGACACAAGTTCTTAAGGATGAGCAATTTCTGCCAAGAAGCCAAGGTTTGGTTGCGTCTCTTGAACTACCGCATCTTGCCATTGGTGCACTATTCTGAAGTGCAAAAAGAGAGAGTGTGCATTGTTTTCTTCTTGATGACGGGCCAGCCTGTCAACATAGGGTACTTGATGATGCAAGAGATGAAAAAAGTTCGTGAGAGTATACCTCTGAGACTGAGTTATGGAAACACCCTCACGTTATACATACTTCGCCTTAATGAACTTGCAGAGGCCACATGACAGGGTCTTAGGAGCACCAGATGAGGTACTTGACATTTCGAATGTCAAAGCACCCGAGCTCAGTAAGAAACAGCAGCTTACCCCGTCCGAAGAGAGAGCAGGCCAGTCTACCTTGTTGGCCTTACTATACAAGATGGCAACTTGTGCAGGCGAGAAAATTGATGTGGACTTCTCTGGGGCGTTTGCTAAGATCCCTCACACTCCAAACTCTTGGGCTCTTGTGAGTGAATAGTCCAGGCTGCCGGCCGATAAGGATGTGAACTCCTTGGACTTGATGGAGGCCGATGTCGCTGTTAGTGAGGAGGTGGAGTCGCATATGGCAGAGGAAGAGAATGAAGAAGATGTTGAGATGGAAGCCGAGCCTAAGGATCGCGAGGCTGATGATTTTGATGAGGATGACTAGGCCCTAGTTGGCCCCAGGGAGTATTTCGTACCTTACTTGCTTTTAATTTTTCCATCTATATGTATTGAGGGCATTGCATGATTTTAAGTGTGGGGTGGGAAATATGTCCTTGGTTTTGTAACAACATTTTGAGGTTGCGGATGATGACCAGTATATGCTTAAGATATTTTTTAGTTTGAGTCTTAGTGTCGGAAAAAAATTAGAAAAAGATGAAAAATTTCAAAAAGATTTTTATTTTCTTTATTTTTCTTTGTTAACTTCTTAAGTCCCTCATTAGTTGGCATTCATCCACCCCCTTTGGTTTTCTTATGGCCTCTATCTTTCCCAAGGGGGTCCTTTGAACTGGGCGTAGTTAGATTTTTCTTTTTAGTCGTAGAAAGGGCTTTTCCTGATGAAGGGAGGATGACAACCTGCTTGAGAGAAAATTAGTCCATAGGTTGAAAACATTCAAATGCTAGGTGCGCGGATTAGGTAACATATCGGCACATGATTGATTCTTGATTTTAAATTGAAAGCATGCCTTGAAATTGCATCACTTTTCTCGAAACAACTGAAAAATTGAATTTGTTTGACTCATGCATGACCCACTTGACATTGTTGATGTATTGTTGTTTGATTCGAGGGACAACCGGATCCCTCTTGCGTTGATTGTGTGCCATGTGTGTGTAAGGTTTTGCTATTGTATCCATGCTTGGTATTGTCACGACCCAACCGAAGGGACATGACGGCACCTAGACCCACCGGCACCTCTCATCATACATTCACATTCATATCTAGGTGAGCCACATGGCTTATTAACAAACTCTATGCCTCAATAATACCATTTCCAATAGCTAAAACACTTTTATATCAACGTCAACAACTATGCCCATATACATATACACAAGCCGACGAGGCTAACAAAATGATATACAAAAATATGAGCTGATAAGGCAAAAGATATCTACTATACATAACTGTCTACGAGCCTCTCAAAAGATCATGTAGCATCATATAGACGGGACAGAGCCCAGCCATGCCCATATGTATATACACAAAAGAATAGTACCCTAGTCGAATCGAATCAAAGCTCCTCTAAGTAGTCTCCGATAAGCAGCCTAAGGATCAAGTCTATTTTCCGTACCGGGCATGACGATCGTCCACAAACAAAAGGACGTCAGTAGGAACAAAGTACTGAGTATGTAAGGCATAATCAATAACATAATAGTAGCATGAAAAATAACATAAGATGGAAGAGTCATGGGGTGATAGAGCCAATTATATCTTTAGCGACGTTCATCATATTTACTTACCTTTTTTCGAATTGGAACCTTCCATTACATACACTTACATAGATAGTAGTACCATACCCGACCATAGAAGTTCAGTGTTTAACATACCGAACCATGACAAGGCTCGGTGTTATTGCCCTACCAAGGCTCGGTGTTGCTTAAAGGTGGTGCGCGCGCAATAGCTAACTTACCCGGCCATATAAGCTCAGTGTTCTTAATAGTCATATATATATATATATATATATATATATAGGAGTACATAAGTATCGTCAACATCATCATCACTTTCGTTATATCTTTCCTTAGAAGATCAACTATCATAGGATGGAACTAATGGCATCATGAGAGTATCAAGAAGTATGAGCTTTTGTGATTTTAGGAAGAAAATCATCATGGAAGATGTTATGGATTTCACATGAAGGTATACATTAATGGGATCATGGCTTAAGAAAGAAGGATTAGCCTTGCATACCTTCTTGTCTTCTTAACTAGTTAACGTTCATCTCCAAAGCTTGAGAGATCTACATTTAAAAGGATTCATACCATGGCTAAGTCTTAAAGACACTCTTAAATTCAAACTAGAATAATTCATGAGTTAACAAAAATTGGGCAACATTTTCCCTATTTCATCTACTTCCACCATATCACAAAACAACTCCAAAACAACAACAATAACATCCACAATATCATAATCAAGTAGTCATATTCCATTAAGTCTCAAAATTCATTCCGTATTCAATCTATATAAACAACTTTACACCAACCCTTTGCACAATTGCATACAACACTTCCTTGTCATTATTATCACCCTTCACAACAAGATTATACTCATATCATTCTAAGAATCATATCTCAAGCTAATTTACTACTCAAAATATCATTGATTCTGCATTTGAGCTTCATTTTCTACTTTATTCCCTCACCCAAATCATTCAACAACCAAGCATGCTTAAAAACATGAAATAAACATTAAAAATAATCTTTTATCTCATAGGAATGAGCATTGGATCAAGATACCAACTTGTATGAAAACGCTAGCTTCAATACCAAAGAAATTCTTGAAGCCTACCAACCCTAGTGAGTCCTCCAACACATGGATATCTTGATTCTTGCTATTTTATCTTTGATTTCTCTTGGGTTTGGGTGGAATATGTTTTGGAGAAGGTTTTATAGCTTTTAGGAGTTTGAGAGAAGTGGAAATGAAAAATAAGACAGGGGTCGTCGATATATATAAAAAGAAAAAAACTGACCCGACCAATTATACGACAATTTATATGGTCCGTATAACTTATACGGTCCGTATAAATGGATAGTATAATCCCACCATGGAATTAACCTTTTCGGAATGTTTATATGGACCATTTATATGGGCTGTATAACTTATACGGTCCGTATAATTGATCGTACAACCCACAATTTTTTGAAACTTTCTCTCGTTGATTGTTCAACCTCCAATCCTTATGGAACCTTATTAACACTTACATAACACTTCAATAACCATACAAAAGGCCCTATAGATCCTCCTCAAGGCATTACTAAATAAATATTAGCTCAATTATTACAAAAACCTTTCCAAACATGACTTACATTTCACTTCCTTCAACGAACTTAGTTTCACATATTCATATGACTTCAAAATCTTATAGTATTCACTTTAAGCTATCTAATGCTCTTCTTAATATCGTAAGGACTTCATATTCACCTTAAGCTTGCATTAGTCTACTCACAATGCAACAATCCAAAATCTCCAAGATGTAACAAGTATTGACATCTAGAACTTGCCCTGTGTGTTCGTGAAGCAAAATGAAGTTTGATTGAACATAGGAAGTGATAGAGGAATTTCTTTGATTAGTCATTGAAAAGCCTAAATTTTTCATCCGACCAATGTGTAAATATGACCCTAGTTAGCCCCTTTGAGGCTTTAACCTTTTCTTTGATAACAGTCTATTAGCCCATACCTCTTCGTTCTACTTAGCTTGATTTTTGATCAAAAGTACTCCATGAGCACTTTAATGATTGAAATAGGTAATGGGAGTTGGGATGCGAATAAAAAGGGGGATCAATTGTTGATTGAAATCTAGGAAGTCTGTGAAAGCACCAAATAAAAAGAACAAACTCACTTGGTAGTTGGGGATTGCTTAAAGAAAGAGAAAAAAAAAAGAGAAAGAAAGTTTCCCTTCTAATTTGTGTGATAATAAAGAATGGTGCTTAAAATGAAAGAGAAGAAAAAGGGTGAGTTGGGAGAAGTTGAATGTTGGTGGATGGTTGATTTTTGGCTAGTGAAGGAATTGTGCAAAATAATAAGTGTATATGTATTAAAGTGCTTAGGGAGGTTAGTCACTATTACCCAAATATTTCCTACCCGTCCCTTAGTCTACATTACAACCCTCTAAGTCCTACTTGATTCTAGGTTCATCATACTTAGATTAGTAGAGCGGTTACACTACAAGCAAGCCTATGGTATATCTTATTGAGCTTGTGATATTCTTTGTGAGAGTGAGCAGATATGTAGATTTCACGTCCATTAATATAAAGATATATGTGATTCATGTGAGATATGGACAACTCTCTTTATGTGAGGGCACATAGTTGGCAATAGAGTGGCGAAGTGTTGATTTCTTGAAAAACTTGCTTAGCATGTTTTAAAGTGGTGTCGATTTAGCCAAGTGTCCTAAAAGTGAAGTGTTTTGAGATAGTGTTTGTATGTACTAAATATGAGATTTTTTTTTTTTTTTTTTTTTTTTTTATCTTTGGCATGACTTTCGAAAATATTGGCTCATTGTTTGGTTTTGAAAGATTTTTTGTGAATTCTCCATAATAGCCGAAACCCGTTGCAAACCTATTTGAATGATTGGGCGTGAAGTGTAGTTTGGTGCTGATCAAGGTTTTCTCAAGGGCGAGCAAAGTCTAAGTGGGGGATGGTGATATTTGGCACAAATATCTATGTTTAGTGTCACTTTACCTCTCGTTCTTAAGACTTTAATCACTAATTATACGTTGAAATCATTGTATTTGCACTTATATTGGTATATTTTGTGTAATCAGGTATAACGAGGACAAATGATGGAAAACCGAGCAATTTGGTTGACTTTGGGACAAATGAAGCTTACACGAGATGATGAGATATGAGGCATAAGGCTCGGAGCTATTAAAGACAACAGGGGACACCAAATGTGACGCAGGGCAATGATGGAAAATCATAGTTTCAGAATATGGGTGACTTCATGTCAAGCCCGCGTCACGGGCTCAGCACAAATGGACCAAGATTACTGAATACCCCGCATTGGACCCGCGATGCGCGGCCAAAGCGGGAAGGCCTAATTTCAGCCGATTTTAACTAGGATTGGGACCCTTTTATTTGGTTAATAACCCTAAACTATAAATTGATGTTTTATTTGTTATTAATGACGTGCTAGGATTATTCTAAGACTTGTAAGTCATCATCTTAACTTTCTCTCTAGTTTTATTTTATTTTCATCTTTTCAACCCTAGTTTCTTCATGAATTCTTGTTGTTCATCTAGAATCATGAGTAACTAAACTTCTAAATTCTGGGGTTGTGGAGAAAGACATGATAGTTGGTTTGACGATAATTTCTATTAATTAAATTTTTGCATTGTGGGTTGCTTATTTATTCTTGTGCTTAATTGTTTGATTATCTGGCCAATAGTTGAACACTATCTGTGGTGCATGAATTGGAATTGAGAAAAGGAATTCACTTACGTAATAAGAATAAATAGAGTATGTTCGATATTATCGTTTCGCTACTGAGGATAGAGATATACCTTTTTGCCCTACTTAGTTGAATATAGAGAATTAAATGCATTCTTGTTACCTCTGATGACCATAGAGATATAGGCGTTATAGTAACATCTACAGCCTTGTGAGTAGTTCGAGAGAATATCATAAAGTTATAATTAACCCCTAAACTAGTAACACAGGAAATAAGATAGGTAGAATTGCTAGAAGATCATTTGGATTGAAGAAAGCCATGACCCTGGAACTCTCCATCATCTGATAAACCTTACAATCTTTGTCGAAATATTCTCAGTCACAAAAACACCCACCATCAATTGTTTACTTTCTATTTTAGATAGTCAAAACAAAACCATCTTTTATTTACTTCCTTGAATAGTTTTATTTGAATTTGAATTAGTTTAATAGTAGAATCTAAGTATCTATGGGATCGATATCTGGACTTAAAAGTTTTATATTACTCGTACGACCACGTATACTTGCGTGTGCATTTGGGAGCAATATTATTGTTACTCAAGTCAACAACAAAAACGTTGTGAGACTCTTTGAATGTTGTTTGGAAGCTACAATGACTTTACTTGTCTACGAGTATATTTCTCGTGGTACTCTTTATTATCATATCCACAATCAAAATGAAGCTTCTTGGTTATCTTGGCAAAATCGGCTTAGAGTTGCTATAGAGACAATAAGTGCACTTTCTTACCTTCATTCCTTTGCTTCAATGCCTATAATTCATAGAGATGTCAAATCTCCTAACATATTACTAGATGATAATTAAACAACAAAAGTCGCGGACTTTGGAACTTCAAGATTAGTCCCTCTTGATCAAACACACGTTGCTACATTGGTTCAAGGATCATTAGGGTACTTGGATCCTGAATATTTTCGTACAAGCGAATTAACAGAGAAAAATGATGTATAAAGCTTTGGAGTAGTTCTTGCAGAAGTTTTGATAGGGTTGAAACCTATTTCGAGGGACAAAAATGACGAGGAAAAAAACATGGATGACTTTTTTGTTTTTTCCTTGAGAAAGAATCAATTGTTTAAAATTCTTGATCGCAGAGTGGTAAGAGAAGGAAGCTTTAAGAAACTCCAAAAGATGACTAAGCTTGTGAAAAGTTGCCTTAGTTTGCGTGGAGAAGATAGACCTATGATGAAGAAAGTGGGGATAGAGCTTGAAAGTTTAAGAAATTTCACCAAGAACAACTCTTGGGCTAATGGACAAGGGCCTGAAGAGAATGAAGATGAAATATCAGAACTTTATTCTAATACAGATATCAACAATGAGTTCTCTGGGCTACATATTTCTAATTCCAACACAAATAGCTGTAACTTTTCTAGACAACATAGTTCGTCGGATTGTTCTTCATTGATATTGTGACACTCTGTAAATCCGAGAAAAGTATGAAAGTGTCTTGGAGGATTGGACTTCACTATTTTGGGTAATGTACATGAAATCATAATCGTTTTCTTCTATAAGAGATGGTCATTAATTAGGGTTAATTATTGGCATGGATGTTTTAAAAAAGAATTATGACAATGGAATCTTGTTGAAAGAAGTGGAAACTTTTTCAAGATTATCTATGAAATTATGGATCTTTGTAATGGCACAATGGACCTTAATGTTAATTGATGGCGTGACATAATTTGAAAGGTGAACTTCTCATACAAAACCTAATTCAATGGCTTTTATGCTATGAACTTTGTTGTGTGTTTGGCTAGCTACTCGAGGAGTTAAGTGGCATGGATGTTTTAAAAAGGAATTATGACTATGGATCTTGTTAAAAGTGTGGTAATTGATTATCTAGCCATTCGGGAGAAAGAGTGGCTTGTTAATCGGGTTGCTACCGGAGACAAAGTGCGGTTTATGCCTAGCTATTCGGGAGGAAGAATAGCCACCAAGAATTACATATTCCGGTGTGGTGCGCTGTGATTAGTGAACCTCTACGGTCATCCCTTCAATGTGCTTGATTCTTGGGCCTGTATTGGCATGTGTGATATTCTTATTTTCTCATGGAATTATTGTTGTTAATTATGATCAATTGAAAGACATATTTGAAGTTGTACCTTGACAAGAGGCCTTATAATTGGTTTTGATAATTCTTATTGAGATACACAAACTGAATAACTATTCTTACATTAGTTTCACATGATTTTCAGGACTGATTTCTTTATGTATTATTGTACTCTATTTTCTTATTACTAATTGTCCCCGAGGCACTCACTGAGTACAAAGTACTCAGGCATACCATTGTTGTTTTTGATGGTATGTTAGTTAACGAAGAAGAGTAGGTTGTTGATACTTCGAGCGTTTAGGAAGGACTTGCTATTGCTACTGATTATGAAGTTGACTCGTTTTGTGAAAGGCTTGGTACCACATATGAAGTTTTCATGCGCTGCTGTTGCTATGTCACCTACTTGCACTTTCTCATCTCTGGTTGGGCTTGCTGAACAACAAGAAAGTTGGAAAAATGAAGAGAAGATGGATCGAGATCAGAACAAGAAAGCTCGATTGGCGGGTGGCTTCCGTGGTAATATCTATAAGAGAGGAAAGAGTAAAGGGCATTCAACGCCTGCTCAGTTTGGCGCATATTCGAATGCTAATGTACCTTCTGGTAGGCAAGGTCAGAAGAGTAATAACTCAAGCAGGTTTCCCCAGGGTAGTAGTCGGTCTGCTGTATGGGAAGATCGTATTTGTTATCACTGTAGTAATAGGGGGCATCTTAAGAGGGAGTACAGAAAGTGGTTACGTGAGATGGCTACCATGTCTAACCAAAAGAATGATTCGCCTACTTCTGCATCTGCTAAAAATTCGCCTACTGGTAATGCTAAAAATAATAATTTGAATGCTCGTAATAATGGCAAAGGAAAGAAAGTTGCTAACACTTCTGGTGGAAAGGACAGCTCGACTTTATGGGATGACTCGTAGGGATGCAGCTGAGGCTTCTGACGCTATGGTTACAGGTATCCTTACCATCTAATCTCATGATGCTTATTCATTGGTTGATGCAGGTATAAATTTATCCTACGTGACTCCTTATTTTTCTCTTGATATGGGTATGAAACTCGAACCATTGTTGGAACCCTTTCTTTGTTGATATGCCTTTACGGTGTTCCTGTTATTGCTTTTAGAGTGTATAGTGATTGTGTTATTGCGATTAAGGGACATGAGACTGTGGCTGATTTGTATGAACTTGAGATGGTGGATTTTGATTTAATTATGGGGATGGACTGGTTGTTCGCGTGTTACGCTAATGTGGACTGTCTCCAGCTAGTTCGTTTCACCTTTCCTGATGAGCCTGTTATTGTGTGGGAGGGTGAAATTGCTAAGCCAAGGGGTAGATTTATTTCCTATCTTAAGGCTCATAAAATGATTACTAAGGGGTGTATTTACCATTTGGTGGTACGCTAATGACACAAAGGCGATAGTGCTGAATTTGCATTTGTTCCCATATTTAGTGATTATCCCAAAGTGTTCCCCGAAGATCTCCCTAGTATCCCTCCTGATAGAGTTATTAATTTTGGGATTGATGTTATTCCCAATACCCAACATATTTCTATTCCGCCTTATTATATGGCTCCAGCGGAGCTAAGGGAATTAAAGGATCAGTTGAAGGACTTGTTGGATAAAGGTTTCATCCGACCAAGTTCCTCATCTTGGGGTGCTCCAGTATTGTTTGTTAGAAAGAAGGATAGTTCCCTTAGGATGTGTGTTGACTACCGTCAGCTTTAATAAAATGACCATTAAGAATAAGTATCCCTTGCCTAGGATCGATGATTTGTTTGACCAACTTCAGGGTGCTAACGGTATTAAGGTAGACCTCAGAAAATTTCAGCGGTGAAGGATTGGCCTAGACTAACTAGTGCGACTGAAATTTGTAGTTTCTTAGGTTTGGAAAATTATTACAGAAAGCTTGTAGAAGGATTTTCGTCAGTAGCCTCCCCATTGACTATATCTAGTCACAGAAGTAGCTACGTTTCAGTGGTCAGAAGCTTGTGAAACGAGTTTCCAAGAGCTTAAGACAAGGTTGACTTATGCTCCTATTTTGACTTTACCTTCTGGGTTTGGTGGATATATGGTGTATTGTGATGCTTCTAGAATTGGTTTGGATTGTGTATTAATGCAGACCGATAAGGTGATTGCTTATGCTTCGCGACAGTTGAAGAAGCATGAGAAGAATTACCCGACTCATGACTTGGAGTTAGTTGCTGTTGTTTTTGCCTTGAAAATTTGGCGTCATTTTTTGTATGATGAGCATTGAGATGTTTTTACTGACCATACAAGCTTGCAATATATCCTTAAGCAGCGAGAGCTGAATCTCAGACAGATGAGGTGGTTGGAGTTGTTAAAGGACTATGACTTGAACATTTTGTATCATCCTGGTAAGGCTAATGTGGTTGATGATGCTTTGAGTAGAAAATCTATAGGCACATTGGCTTATTTACGTGTACATGACATGCCCATGGAGAAGGAAATTCGAAGACTTGCTACTCTTTGGGTCAGACTTGATGAAACTAAATACGGGGAGTTAGTGGGAATCACACAATCACAGTTTGACATTATGCGAAGGATTAAATCCAAGCAATATGATAATGAGCTTCTGGCAAGGCTGAGAGATGGAGCGGAAAGAGGTGAGTACACTTCATTTACTGTTGGGACTGGAGATAGTGTTCTGCGGTTGCAAGGAAGATTGTGTGTTCCCGATGTTGATGGTCTTTGACAAGAATTAATGATGGAAGCACATAGTTCCAAATATTCGGTTCATCCGGGATCCACCAAGATGTATAAGTATTTGAAACAACACTATTGGTGTAAGAGCATAAAGGTTGATATTTCTAACTTTGTGGCTAAGTATTTGAATTGTCAAAAGGCGAAGGCTAAACATCAAAGGCTTAGAGGCCTGGCTCAAAGAATCGAGATTCCGCAGTGGAAGTGGAAGGAGATCAATATGGATTTCGTTGTGGGTTTACCCCGCACAAAGGCCAAGTTTAATTCGATTTGGGTGATAGTGGATAGAGTCACGAAGTCTGCCCATTTTCTCCCTATGAAGACATCATATACAGTGGCGCAGTACGCCAACCTATATCTAAAGGAGATAGTTAGATTGCATGGGATTCTGACATCCATCATATCTGACAGAGGTACGCAATTCACTGCTCATTTTTGGACATCCTTTCAGGAAGGTTTGGGAACTAGAGTGAAATTGAGCCTTTGTCTTTTATCCTCAAACTGACGGGCAAGTAGAGACAACTGTTCAAACTCTGGAAGATATTCTACGAGCTTGTGCTATAGATTTCGGAGGGAATTGGGATGAACATTTACCTCTTGTGGAGTTCACTTTACAATAACAGTTATAAAGTGAGTATTCAAATGGCTCCCTATGAGGCTCTTTATCGGAGGCGTTTTCGGTCTCCAATTGGCTGGTTTGAACCAACTGAAGTGGAATTATTAGTTTCGGATTCAGTTCATGAAGCCATTGAGAAGGTTAATCTTATTGTGCAATGACTCAAGATAGCTCAGAGTAGACAGAAGTCCTATACGGATATGAGGCGGCGTGAGCTAGAGTTTTCTGTTAGTGACAAGGTGTTCTTGAAAGTGTCACCGATGAAGGGAGTAATGCGGTTTGGTAAGAAGGGGAAACTTATCCCCGTTCATTGGCCCTTACGACATTGTTAGGAAAATTGGGATGGTGGCTTTTGAATTGAAGTTGCCATCCGATATGGCCATGGTGCATCCAGTGTTTTACATTTCGGTGTTGAGGTTGTACAAACCTGATCCTTCCTATGTGTTGAACCTTAAAGCGATTGAAATTAATGAAAGGTTAACCTATGAAGAAAAATCGGTTTCGATTATAGATCGTCAAGTTAGAAGGTTGAGGATGAAAGATGTGGCATCAGTCAAGGTGCTGTGGCGAAACCATAATACTGAAGAAGCTACTTGGGAATTAGAGGAGGACATGAAGAAGAGATATCCTCAGTTGTTCGCTACGGCAGGTATAAGCTGGCATTTTAAATTATTCATAGATGAATCGTTGTGTATGTTCGAAGCAACTTGTGGTTTACGAATTCTTTCTGGGCTATGATTCTCATTCGAGGATGAATGATCTTAAGGGGGGAATAATATGACACTCCATAAATCCGAGTTAAGTGTGAAAGTGTCTTGGAGGATTGGACTTCACTGTTTTTATGTAATAAAAAATACGGCCAAGAATACGGCCCGTATTTTGAAATACGGTGCATATACCTTGGGCGTATTTCACCCACCTTCTTAGGTGGCTCATTGGTTTTGACTATCATAAAATATGGCTAGAGTTTACGGCCCGTATTTTGAAATACGGCCCGTATTTCTAGACGCATTTCACTTGTTCCCTAAGACTGCTCACTGTTTTTTTAATAATTAAATACGGCCGCAGAATACGGTCCGTATTTCTGGTCGTATTTCACCCGCCGTCACCTGTGTTTATAAATAGCGGGATTCAGTTTATTTTATGAATTACTCTCATTCCCATAAACCCTAAGGACGAAAGTCTTGTCTCCACGTATCCAAACACATAGATGAGAACATCTATAACATTATTAAACAATCCTAGCATTAAATCCATGACTCTTAATATGATTCTTCAATGAAAAACCTAGGGTTTTCCAAGTAATCCTTCTCAAGGTGACTCAAGCTAGGGTTTTGTGTGCTCTTCGTTGTAAAAGTAAATTGTTGAGTTACGTAAGGCTTAATTAAGGTATGTCTCTCTATTAAAACCCTTATTATTGATGCATGTCTCCTTCTCAAAAGTTCTTTATTGAATAAAAAGGTGAACTTCTCATACAAAACCCTAATTCATGTTTTCATTGTGGTTGGTGTGCGTGTGGGGGAAAGCCCACATTAAACCTTGATTGTATTATCTTCTATATAGGCACATGAAAACATAATCGTTTTCTTCTATAAGTGATGGTCATTAATGAGGGTTAATTGTTGGCATGGATGTTTTAAAAAGGAGCTATGACAATGGAATCTTATTGAAAGAAGTGGAAACGTTTTCAAGATTATCTACGAAATTATGGATCTTTGTAATGGCACAATAGACCTTAATGTTAATTGATGGTGTGACATACTTTGAGACAAATTGTGAATCGGCTTCTATGCTATGAACTTTGTTGTGTGTTTGCCTAGCTACTCGGGAGCAAAGGTAGCCACTATGGATCCTAGTGGTAATTACCTAGCCATTCTGGAAGAAAAGTGGCCACTACCGGGCTCGCTACCCGGAGTGTGATTTATGCCTAGCTATTCGAGAGGAAGGATAGCCACAGAGAATTACATATTTCGGTGTGGTGCACTGTGATTAGGGAACCTCTACGGTCATCCCTTTGATGTGCTTGATTCTTGGGCCTGTATTGGCATGTGTGATATTTTTATTTTCTCATGGAATTGTTGTTGTTAATTATGATCAATTGAAAGGCATATTTGAAGTTGTACCTTGACAAGAGGTCTTATAATCGGTTTTGATAATTCTTATTGAGATGCACAAACTGAATAACTGTTCTTACATTAATTTCACATGATTTTCGGGACTCATTTCTTTATGTATTATTGTACTCTATTTTCTTATTACTTATTGTCCCCGAGGCACTCACTGAGTACGAAGTACTCAGGCATACCATTGTTGTTTTTTTATGGTATGTTAGGTAACGGAGAAGAGTAGGTTCTTGATACTCCGAGCGTTTAGGAAGGACTTGCTCTTGCTGCTGATTTGGTGAGCCCACACGTTCATTAGTGGGATGCCCTATTTATTTGTTTATTCGTTATATTAGTTTTTTTTTTTTTGAAATTGCGTCGATGAGTCAAACTATTATTCCTTTATCTTAGAAACTCCATGATATACATTCTTGTGAGTAGTTGTTGAGTTATTGATTAACTCTCGAGAACGTTATTATGTTTGACTAAGTATTTGATTAATAAAGACTTCCGCTGATTTTAAAAAAAAAAAATAATAAAGTCCACTAGGCTTGTGAGCCTAGGGCTAATTTTATAAATTTTCTCAAATCAAACAAATTAAAGAGTCTTTACAAAGGTTGCCAAGATGGCTAATAAAAATGTAAGAATTAAACTAATGGCCAACTTAAGTCTTATATGATGGCTTAAGTTGGAACTACAAGTTGCTAAATAAGAATGTGGTAAAACTAAAACTTGAAGAAATAAGCTGCTAGTCCCATCTATTATGCATATCTGTAGGTTGTTACTTTTCTTGTCAACCAAATTGTGTCCTAAGTTTGATCCCTTGTTGCACAAATTGGCGCCAATCCATGTAAATCGGTATACTTGTGTATATCGATCTTTACGATCTGCAAAAGCTCATGACCGCACATATGCAACCTTCATCTATCGATGTGACGGTAGCTTTGCACTCAAAAACCAGGTGGGATAATGCAATATACATATGATATACTGCAGAAAACTAGTTGCCTGAGATTTTGCATGCAAGTCCTTAGTACTGAAGTTATGCAGCAACACTGCCTCAGTGCATGAAGTTGTTTTTGAAGATACCTTTGGAAGACCATGCAAAAACTGAATAGAATTGTCATGAGATCTTTCCAGCTTATATGCATAATGTGTGCCTTCAAAACTGTTAGTGTATATCCAGCACCAACAGCCACTACACACTTCAGCACAAAACTAGAAACCTCAGTTCCAAACCAGCTGCATTTGCCTGAGAATGAGCAGCCTCTACTTCCATTTTGAGCAACACCACACTTCTTCCTTAATGCCAAAACTGCAGTGGAATGAGCACAAAGTGCTAATACCACACGCTGCAATTGTGTCACTAGAGATTTCATGTATGTATTCTGCAGCTTCCCTGATGAATGTATCAATAGAGGCCTCAAGTATGAACTTCTATGTATCCCTTGGCTATTTAAATTCCTTGCTAAGCTTAGAATCCCAGTTTGCAGTAGCCAAATGGTAATGTTGATGTACTGAAAAAACTGCCTACTTATCATTTTCTGTGTAAGAATCAAAGTAGGTTTTCCCTTATTCCTATTAAACCACATCTGCACCATATCATATCCTTGATGATGAATATCAATAGTGCAAATATGAATAGGAAAATGAGACTTGATGATGCTTTGAAAGTTCTTCATAAAACAGATTTTAAGCCTGCAACCTGCAAAAAAGAACACCAGGTTAGAATAAAGGATTCTCATCTTCCTCTCCTCCAAAAGAACTTGAGTAAGATGAGGTAGGATCCATAATATCTCCACACTAGACTTCATCCTCAAAATCTTCTTTTTGTCCTGATTCTTAGATATGGACACTGAAGTTTGTCACTATTAAGAATCCTTCTTCCTTTTGAGTCCAGTTCTGCAAAGGTGTTGATATCAACTTCTCTATGATCAAGTGCAAAGTTAGCAAGATGATCAGCCAGCTGATTTCCCTCTCTCACAATGTGGAAAACCTGCACATCTGCCTGATCAATGATGTCTAATAATTCCTCAACCACATAGGCAATGTTCCATGGAGGCTTCCATTGTCTATCCAGGATGTCTTCAACAGTAAAGAGTCAGTTTCCAGAATGAAGGAGCAAACATGAATGGACAAGCAATATCTAGCAGCTTGCAGGAGTGCTTGTACCTCAGATTCAGTATTTGTACATTCTCCCATTGCCTTAGCCTTTGCATGTACCAAATTTCCATTTGAATTTCTCACACAAAATGCAAAGGAACTTTGACCGGGGTTACCTCTAGTTGCCCCATCTGTGTTGCACTTCAAAGTATCCCCAGGTGGAAAATTCCACATGACCTTAGTCACTTGCAATTTTGGCACAAACTGTTCCAAAATCCTTAGAATGTCATGCCGTCTATATGGAACTGCTTGAATCCCAGGCTTCCTCATTCTTACCAACTATTGTATATTAGTAGAAGCTTGGTAAATAACTCTACTAATTGACACCTTATCCCTATGCTTATCTCCATTTCTTTTCTTCCAAAGCTGCCAGACTAAGATAGATAGTATAGCATAAAATATGTTCTGGATTCTGGACCGCTGATTTAATTCATACATTCATGATTGTTTTACATTTATTTTACAAACTGTTGGAGGCGAATATTAAACCTGGCGGGTTCAAGTATTGTTATTGCATCTTTTAGGTTCTTTCGATATTGTTCATGACATCAGATGCCGGTCATGTCTAGGGTGGATTTTGGGGCGTGACAGTTATGTAGTGGTATAACTATCCCAAGGTGATCCATAACAGAAGGCCCATATGATGATTGCTGAATATTTTCTGCATTTGTATGTCCTTTCTTAAATGTTGATATAATTTGTGTTTTGTTTGATTTCACCGCCGAAAAATTATATTAATGAAGGTTCAGTGTATGTCGGTTTATCCCACATTGGCTGGAGTTGTTGTATTAGGTTTCTTCATATGGCTAGAGCAATCCTTCTTTTTTTAAGCTAGTTTTTGAGATTGAGTTAGGCTCAGTGTTGATTTTATCATTGTATCCTCATTTTACACGGTCCACATACCAATTGGCATGCTTGAATAAACTAGAAAAATGGCATTACACATGGAGAGGAGAAGAATAAACACGTGCCAGATGAGATTGAATGATGGCATGTTCTTCAAGTAGATCCGGAGAAAATCAATTTTGTACAGAGCCGGGGTGAATGTTACGAAGCAGTTGTCACGGGTCATTTATGAACGTCAAACGTTACATAACTGGTCCAGAAACGGAGCTGAACTTTACAGTTAAGAGGCATTTATTGACCATTATTATTATTCATTATTGAGCACGAATTGCAGATTTGTCGTAGTGATTACCACCTATAAAAGGAGCTTAAAGTCAATGTAAAGGCATCTACTTTTTCTGGCACAACATTCTCTATTCACAATTATAAGGAAAATTATTGTTCTTTTGTTGTTCTTGTTTTATTGAGTTTCAAATGTTCTTTACGGCTAAGTGATCATTCAGACTGATCTTCAATAAAGGAAATCCTCTGAGCTATAGCCCAGGCTAATGTTATTACATTATTGCTTGATTATTATCTGATTTAAATTTTTATTGCTTATTACTTATATTTATTCATAACGAATTAATTCACGTATACTTAAAACCACTAACAAATTTAGCTGTACCTTTTTTGGGGTAAATAGTTTGGCGCACGCCGTGGGGTTAAGGATAATAGTAATATTGTTTTGTTGCACTAACTATCTTACTAATCACTTATAATCCGTGAAACCAGGCAATACAAGATTATCGCTAACAATGAAAATCAACTTGACGGTGTATTGAACAATGCAAATGCACCGGAGACAGATTCGGTAATATGAGAAGTCAAGGTAAGGAATAATGAGCCCAGGATTTCCTATCAGGGATCCAAGCACACAGGGAACGATTTGACTCCTGATGATGATGATATGAAAGGCGAAGTAAGAGTTACTGGGTGGGATCTAGGGAAAATCATTGACATCCTGGAAAAACAGCAAAAGGCAATTGTTGATGTGCAAACACGGAATGGTGGTGCTGATGCGGATCAGGTGAATGCAGCGATGGATCAGGGGGAAGATAGTGGCAACACCTTCGGTAACAATGCAACACCGGAGGTCATGCAGTACCTAAAAGCTTTGTCCAGAGAGTTAGAAAAGAATGAAAAAAAATTAAATAGCCGACTGGATCGAAGCGAGAAGGTGTTCAAGACATTTAGCTCATGCATAGATCATATCCCAAGGGTACCACCAATGTTGAAGGGACCTGATTCAAAAAGATATGTATAGTTTCCATTCCCTCTGAATGTGGCACCAAAGTTAATCCCTATGAGGTTCAAGATGCCGGATCTACCCAAATATGACGGTACCACGGATCCTCAAGAGCACGTAACATCTTACACTTGTACGGTTAAAGGCAATGATATGCCGCTAGACGAAATTGAGTCGATTTTTCTCAAGAAATTCGGTGAAACATTGTCCAAAGGCCAATGACATGGTACTCTTTACTTCCGGAGCATTCTATCAACTCCTTTGAAATGCTTGCGGATGCTTTTATCAAAGCACATGCTTGTGCAAAGAAGGTGTCAGCGAGAAAGGCAAATATCTTCAAAATAGCTCAGGAAGATACAAAATTACTTCATGAATTATGATAAGATTCCAAAAGGAACGGATGTTGCTACCATTAGTACCGGATGAATGGGCAGCGGAGGCATTCACTAAAGGAATGAACTCAAAGAGTTTAAGTGTTTCATTAAAATTGAAGGAAAAACTTGTTGGAATTCCCTGCGACAATGTGGGCGGATGTTCACAATAGTTATGAATCAAAAATACGGGTGGAAGATGACCAGTTAGGCTTACCAGTGAAGTTAATGGATCGTAATCGATATCATGACAAACCTAAATGAAATGCCATTTTTGATTCCAGGTCGTAGAAGGAAAAGTATCAACCTTATGGCAAACCAGAGAGGTCTCATTCTAGACCAGAGCGAAGTCGCAGTAGCCAGTACGTGAAATCTAGTCTTGATAAACTAAGAGACCCAAGTAAAGGTAGAAGAGTGTTAGAGATGAAGTCCATAGCAGCTGATATAACATCTAACAATATTGAAAACTTGAGGTTATCCAAGTATAGTTTTAACATCAATTTGGCCGGGTTAGTTGCAATGATTGCAAAGATTGAGGATGCAAAATGGCCCAGGCACGTCTGACTCGGCCCCAATCGAGGATCGAATCGATGCAGCGAGTATCACAGGACTCTTGGACATTAGACTACTGATTATCGTCATCTATGGGATGAAGTTGCATGTCTATTAAAAATGGCCATTTGAGAGAATTCTTGAGTGATAGAGTCAAAGAAAACTACAGTAAGAGTAGGGATTCTTGCAAGTAGGAGGTTCAGATGAATCGCACCATGTGATTATTGCGATCAGCGCAGGACCTGAGGCTGCAGGAATATCCTTTGCAACAAAGAATGATGGGGATGTAGCACGTGAACAAAGATCTAGAAGATTTGTATAAAAAGTCAAAGTAACATTCATTGATGAAGATGCAAGAATTATAACTTCATTCCACGATGATGCTCTGGTAAATTTTGGTTATGATTAACCACTATAGAATAAAGAATGTTTTGGTTGATCCAGTAGTTCGATTAATATCATTCAATGGGAAGTTATTGAACAACTAGCAATAATGGGCGAGCAAACTTCGATCGCGAAGGTACTTAGTAGAGTTAATAAGGTGAGCGGAACAACAAAGAGAGAAATCGTATTGTCAGTTATTGTGGAAGAAGAGATCAAAGATAAAAGGGTTTTTGTTGTGGATAGTGGCATGTAGTGCAATTATGTCTTTGGGAGACCTTGGGTCCGTGATATGAAGGCAGTGCTTTCAAATCTGCACAAGCAGATAGAATTTCCAACATCGGATGGTAATGAATACATTGGGGGAACTGTGAGCAATGGAAGAAATATGCAACATCAAGTTGCTACGAAGAGTGGAGAGGAACCAATCACAGGTAAGATGTAAAAAGAGAGCATAAATGCTATTTCGATTTGTCCAAAACTTCTAATAGAAAGAGGTCATTGGACCGTGTGGTTTGCCATTTACAAAATGGAAAATTGGGTATTACAAAAAAGCTACCTATAATAACGGGGGTTCTAGGTGCTTGGAAAGAAAGCTTAACATTAAAACGAGTTATTCCAGTTGTAAAAAGGAGATTCGTATTAGATGAAGTTATTCAAAATGGAGTTATTACTTGAGGTATGTTTTCTGTTTTAATAACGTTTTTCTTTTTACCATAACATTTGTTGTAGGAAGAAGATGTTTTCGTCTTTCCATTGAAGAGGAGAGCATTGGAAAGCATGTGAAGACCGTTTGAAAAATATTGAAAACACGTGCTGCACTTTTTTTCCCTTCAACTAGTTTTTATCCCAAAAAATGAGTTTTTTCGGCAAATTTTTTAATGAGGTAGCAACATAAAACGTGTTACTATGCATTCAAAATTAGAATGGATGAAGTCCGAGGAAGGGTCAATAAAGAAGGAATCTGTAGATGTCAGTATGCGTTGTTGGTTGCTCATCCGGTATCAAGAATGGGCCAATTAATGCCCAAGCTTTTGTACACAAACATTAGGAGTAATATACTCGAGAAAAATCAGTTAGAACGTATGTTCGGAAGTAAATTACTTGAACGGAATTCGACAAAGCTTATGTTCGAAAGAAATTAACACGAACAAAGTTAAAAGTCGAGTGGAAAATACCGGACATCTTTTAAGAAATACCTCACCGGTCAAAATTAAGGTCGAAGAAGGAATGTTCTTATCAAAAACTTAAAGGCCCGTTGGAAAGCCACCTGGTAATTGGAATTGGTGTAATTACTAGGGTAGTAGTTACAGAGCCTAATAATTACATAATAGTGTAGCTACAATAACCTATTTGTTTGTAATAATATAATTACAGTGTAATTATAAGCGTCTTTGTTTGGTTGCACAAATGTTATTACACAGTTAGTTTAATTGAAAAATAAAATTTAATTATAAAAAATTAAAATTAATATTAAAAAAATATTTGCCTCTATAAGTGATATTAAATTAGTTATTTAATAACCAATTATTTCTTGAAAATATATTAATTAATAATCATATATTTGTAACTAATATGGTAAAAAAATAATTGATATACATTTTTCATATTAATAATATTTAATTTTAATTAATTATAAAACTTAAAAGAAGACCTTTTTTGTGTGAACGTCATGGATTCGATGTTTGAAAAAAAAAAATTATAAATATTATGCCATAACATTATTCAAATGTTTGACACAAAAAATCCATCAAATGTAAGTGAAAAATAAACAATATGCAATGTGAAAGCAAATAACTTAAAATCGAAAACATAACCTAAATTCAAAATCCAAAAGAAAAAGTTTAACATAATACTCTTATGTCAAGTTTCAACATTACATAACTAAGTTCCAACGTAACTTAAGTAAATAATTCAAAAAAAAAAAAAGGTGAAAATATAAGTCTATAACCTCATTCACAACGAAATTCTACTTTAATAACCTCACTCGTTATATGTCAAGTTTGTTAATAGCTTATTATTTTCAATATTAAGAGGTGTAGTTTCAAAAATTAGAATAATAGCACGGTTATGCTAAATGAATAAAATAAAAAAATAAAAAAAATATGAGCAATTATATGGAACCACAAGAAGTAAAGGTTGGAAATGAGAATAAAGAAAATGAAAAATAAATCATATAAAAAAATACATTTTAAAAAATAAAAATAATTAAAAAGTAAAAATAAAAAATAAATTAAAATAATAGAAATAAAAAATTAATTAAAAATAAAAAGAAATTAAAAGAAACAAAAAAGAAACAGACTAAATAGTAACCCTATAATTACACTCAATTCTCATCCCCCACTCCCCCCCGCCCCCGGGGAGAATTGGAGAGTGTAATTACACCCTCTCAATTACACCTAATTCCCACCTAATTGTGTAATTACTTAATCAAACAAACAAGTCAAACTGTGCAATTACATGCAATTCCAATTACCTGGGTGGCTTTCCAAACATGCCCTAAAAGTAGTTTGACTCATTGAAACAGTTAATTTTTGTGTTACATGCCTTTACTACAACACATTGTCTCGCTGGGAAATTATTTCTGAAAATGCAAATTTGTTCAACTTAACATTCTCTTTTGAGAACTTGACCATGGAAGGTTGAAAATCTTGTCATATTTTTTGGGGAAAATTTCACTAATAAACAATTTATGGGTCAAAATTACATATTTATAGCCCATATTTTAAATTACAAATCTACAGCCCGACATTTCATGGCCCACCTATTAAAGGGGTTGAGTATAAAACTTTATATACCTACTGTAGATAGTGTATAAATATGGTATAAAAGTGTATAATTATGTATAAAACTAGTATACAATATTATACAAACTTATACAAGAGATGTTTATACATAAGAGAGGTTTATACATATTGTATAAGGTGTTTATACACAATTCTACACCGTATAAAAGTGTATAATGGTGTACAACAGTGTATATGAGGTTTTTATAAACACTTTATTGGAACCCTAGATCTGGCGATAGCGACGGCAAGAAACAGAAAGTGCAGAGTCACCGGTATCCAAACCGGCGATGGCGCTGCTTCTCCATTGTTATTGCCGGTCCAGCTTCCAGTCACTGGCGACGGCGGCGCTTCCTTCTTCTCCAGCGACGCTGGATTTCCGATCTACTAAAAATAGATACCAAAGCTTTCTTCTCCGACAAGCCAACGCGGAGATTGGCGAATATCAAACCATCAACCAAAGACCAGCCCCTCTTCATCTTCTCAATACCGGAGCTCTGGTGTTGCATTCCGTATTTTGTACCCTCGGGTAAGTCAAGGCAAGTGACACAAGTTGATGGTAAGCCACACTTTGGCCTAGTTTAAGACACAAGTTGCTTATGGAAAATTTTGAAGTGAAAGTATTAAGAAAGGCTAGGGGTAAAAAGGTAAATTCGCAACATGACCCGTGAAAATATGGAGAGGGGCTAAGGGCGAATTTGGAATTTTGAAAAACTTATTTTTCATGAGTTGCAAGATCAAAGGAACAAAAAAAATGGGCTTGGAATAAATGAACCACTTGGGCCATCCACATGAGTGGGCTTAGGCCCAATTAGAATTAAATGGCCACTTATAAAAGATGACCAAGTCATCTTTCCTAACCCATTTTCTAGACATTTCAAGAGACAAGAAAGCAAGAAAGAGAGAAAAAAAAAAAAAGACATGGCCATTCGGCCTTGAAGAAAACCGAGAAGAAAAAAAAATTGTTCAACTTGTTCCTTCTAGCCAAACAATCCCTTGAAGGGTTCTTAGTAAGGTGAAGTGATTTGTGGAGCAAGAAGAACTCATATTCATACAAGTTGCCAATTTGGGTCAAGTGAAGAAGTGAGGAAAAAGGTAAGGTTTAATTCTTTTCTTATGTGTTATGGATGTTTGAGTATGTTGTGGCATGAAAAGATGGATAAATTCATGTGTTATGGAAGTGTATGTGTGGTGCCGTGACTTGTGTGGTTAGGCCGTGAGTGTGTGTGTGTGTGTTTTGTGTTGTATGTTGCATGAAAGATTGAATTAAGTTTATGTTGTAGTGTATAGAAAATATGGAAATCCATGAAAAACATGCATATGGGTGTGTTGGCCGAGTGGTATAGATAATGGAAGGGTGTGGCGAATTGATTTTTTTACTTAGAATGGAAATTGTTGTTATGGTAGGTTCTATGATGTAAGAATAAGGATTTAATGGTTTGGAGGAGTGAAAGTTGGGTTGTTGTGATTGAATTTGAAAGAAGGAAATATGTTGTTGTTGTTTCATTAAAATTAGAAGGTTTTGGGTAAGTAGTATGTTGATGGAGTTGTTGGAATATCATGTGAATTCAATTGTATTGAATTATATTGAATTGTATGGAATTGTATTGAATTGCATTTAATAGAATTGTATAGAGTTGAAATGAATATAAGTGGCTTGTTGGTATTGTTGGTTGACGATTTGGCCGAGTTCTATTCTCGGATTTGTTGAGTGATAATATGGCCGAGTCGAATTCTCGGGGATGTTATACGTATAGGGGAGATGCTGCCCAAATTTTGTTTATAGGCAAGTATTGGTTAAGATTGATATCTTAAAGCCTTACAAATTAACATTTGGTAATTGTGACCAAATTGTAGATTTTGGCGAACTTGAAGCTTGAGTTTGGAGACGTGTGCAAAGTGGAAAAGGTATGTAAAGGCCACCTCTTCTTCTCTTGGCATGTCCTAGTTATTATAGGTCGAAATCCAACCCTCGGGAAAAGTCCTACTCCTCGGAAACGACACTTGAATTTATTCCTTTTTCATTCAGTAGAATTGAATCCATAATTTACGCTTTAAGGTAAAGTAATGTTCAAACGTCCGTAACCTTGGTAAATGAAATCGGAATGCCTTGAAATCTTCGTGGATGATATAGGGCATGATGACCATGTTTTTATTGTTCGTTACTCGAGTCTCGATGTATGTGCGTATTGGTTTCCATTACTTCTTTCATAGAAGCTTTATAATCTTATTTTGTGTTTTCTCGTGGTGTTGCTATTCATTGATGGTCTCGCCTTATAATGATTGTTTCCTCAAGGTGAGACGAAGCGACCGTGGTTATTCCATAAGGTAATCGGGGGCTAACGACCTTACGTCACTCCGATAGACACATGACTTTCTTTGGGTTCTCATGCATGCTTCTTATATGATATGTATATGACATGTATACGATATGTATATGAAAATGGGGAAATGTGGGAAAGGGACACATGTTGCGCTATAGACGCATTGCCACCTCGGGTCGGGGCGTAATTCCATCCGGACGCGGGATGCCGGACGCGGGACATATGTGGGTGAGCCGATGTATTTCGGCGCTATGACATGTTCTATTTTCATATGTATATGACAAGAAATGTTTTAAAAAAAAAAATAAAAAAAAAAATAGTAATAAGCAAGCATGACATCCGCCTGAGAGGCACTTACAGGTACAGGTTATCCTTTATCTCGTTGTATGATCTATGGTTCCACATGTTGTTGTTGCTCACATGCTACATGCTTCATTGTATTATTTTTCATGGCTTACATACTCGGTACACTGCTCGTACTGACCCCTTTCCTTCGGGGGCTGCGTCTCATGCCACGCAGGTAGACAGGTTGACGGGTTCGACTCCTAGGGGCTCTTTCAGCAAGTACAACGAGAGGCGCTCCAGTTGTTCCGGAGCTTCTGTTTTGGGTACTACTTTTGTGTATATATATGTAGACACAGCAAAGTCAGCTACTTGTAATTACGTGTATCTTGTGTAGAGGCTCGTAGACAGATATGTACAGTCAGATGTTTCATAGCCTAGTTGTCCTTGTCGCCGTGCAATATGTCAGTACAGTTGATTACTACTTGTTTATAAGTATGCTATTAACGATGATGTTAAGAAAAAAAAATGCTAGTGTTCATACGGCCCACTTAGTGAAAAGAATAAGACGTAAAATAAGGGGTGCTCGGTACGAGTATCGGGTACCCGTCGCGGCCCCGAGTTGGGTCGTGACGGTGGTATCGGTGCGGGGCCCTAGGGTTTGTCACAATGCCGTGTCCAAGAGATTCTTTTGTTTATGGGTGTGTAGCGCGCACGCTTATGAACGAGGAGGCTGCAGGGCATTTAGGAAATATGACCTTCTTTGCATTCTAGATCGTGCGATAGAGCTATGTTATCAGGTTCCTATATTCTTTCCTAATCCTGCGTTATGGTTTCAGTAATGCCGGTGACGAGGAAAGCTACAGCGGCCCGGAAGGGCAAGACGGTGGCTGGGAAAAGAGTTGAACGGGAGCCACCAGCGGAAGTAGAAGAAGGCGAGTCTCACAACGAGGCTTCTCCTGCTTCCCCTGTGTCAGCAGAGCAGGATAGAGCTCCAGCACCAGTGCCAGCAGCCTCGGGCCAGCAGGTAACGGAAGCTATCCAGTTGCTGACCCAGTTAGTCGCCGCACAAGCTCAGCGGCAAAATACGGGCCAAGGGGACAGGGCGGTGAGCGCCAGAGCCCGTGATTTTATTACCCTAAATCCTCCGGAATTCGTGGATCGAAACCGGAGGAAGACCCGCAAAGTTTTTTAGATGAAATGCGAGGACGCGAAGATAATACATGCTTCGGAGACCGAGTCGGTAGAATAGATGCGGGATATAGCGGTCCGTTGGTATAATAATTGGATCTCTCGAGGAGCAAATGCGCCTCCCCGTCCGGCGAGAGTTACCGAGGCATTTATCGGCGACATACCTACCGCGGGAGGTTCGAAATGCCGATATGTTCTTGAATCTCGGACGGGGAAATATGAGTGCTCGGGAATAGGAGTCTCCATTTTGACTCGTTAGCCGGTATGCCCCCGGCTATAGTAGCGGATATGGGGGAAGTACGTAAGAGGGGATAGGGCCACGTTTTAGCCGGCTTTCCCGGGACGGGAAATCGCATTGGCCCACGCATGGCCGATGGTGGTTGACATGGAGGATAGGTGAACGTGATTTGTAGGGCTCCGGAAAAGGGCCGGATCTTTTGGAAATGAGTACAGAGGAGGGACAAGCACCACGCATTCCGGGTATTCGGCCGGATCGAGTGCCGAGCTTCGGGGTCCCGAAAGCCGATTCAAATAGAACTTGGCCAGGATTGCGATGTGCTCGGTGTGCAAGCCACGCTAATTGCTAGCTTGACACGGTGCTTGTTTTGTTGTGGTCGGAGACCACTTGATGCGTGATCGTCCCGAGGTCGGGAGAGACCAATCGGCCCCCCATCGGTTCGTCATCGACCGTGCACCCCGGACTAGACGTCCCAAGCTCCCGCCCGGCCGTGGTCGAGGCAGGGGAGGAGCGCTAGGCATCGCGGTCCTCGAACCGCATATATGCACCGACGAGACCGCGGGATCCCCGAGCCTTCCCGGACACGAACACTACGGGTACCTTATCGGTACCTTTATAAAGATATATGTTGATCGATCTAAACTCTATACCGTCATGTGTCATTCTTTGATAAGGGAGTGGGATGAGGAAATCTGGACGAAAGGTAGTTGTACGGCATAGGCAAGAAGTGAGTATTAAGCGTCGAGAGGGCTAAAAGTAATTAAAAGAGAAAAGTATGTTGGAAGAGAAGCATGTCGGAAGTGACTAGTACCCTAGTTTGTCTGGATTACGTGACAAAGCCCGTGCGGGGAGTGGATGCAAATATATTAGCATTAAGATACCGGAATACATTAACGTTTCGGGGTTAAGCGTCTTTAGATGGGGAGCGATTCCGGATGGGTGACCCCCCTGGGAAAGATCCCAAAATTTCATATAGATAGATATAGAGGACAAATGTGAAGTTAAGGTAGCCTAGATGATATTAGAGTATATGGATGACCGGAGACGTAATAGAGGTTGCGTGTTGTGTGTAAAGGAACAAGTATAACCTGGCTAATCGGGGTAAGTTTAAATAGCGGTTGGAAATGTTGCATGAGAGGGTAACAACAATTTGGGATATGTTGGCACATCGAGCAACTATAAAAGGCGTAAGAAACAAGTTGACGATGCAGAGACACAAATATAGAGAACAACCAAGGCATGTGATAACCGAAAAAGATCGGTAGATATTTACGAAGTATGGTATAACAAGAAAGTATAAGTCAACCAAAGTATCTCGAACGGACGTGTTAAGTGATTGTGTACGACAACCATAAGGGAAACCTCCCGAAGTGTGGTCTAACCCAACATTCGAGGACGAATAGTTCTAAAGTGTTAAGGGGGGAAGGATGTTACATTCCGTATTTTGTACCCTCGGGTAAGTCAAGGCAAGTGACACAAGTTGATGGTAAGCCACACTTTGGCCTAGTTTAAGACACAAGTTGCTTATGGAAAATTTTGAAGTGGAAGTATTAAGAAAGGCTAGGGTAAAAAGGTAAATTCGCAACATGACCGTGAAAATATGGAGAGGGGCTAAAATTTGGAATTTTGAAAAAAATTATTTTTCATGAGTTGCAAGATCAAAGGAACAAAAAAAAATGGGCTTGGAATAAATGAACCACTTTCATCCATACGAGTGGGCTTAGCCAAACAAGGGACAATTAGAATAAATGGATACTTATAAAAGATGACCAAGTCATCTTTCCTAACCCATTTTCTAGAAATTTCAAGAGACAAGAAAGCAAGAAAGAGAGAAAAAAAAAAAGAAGACATGGCCATTCGGCCTTGAAGAAAACCGAGAGAAAAAAAAAAAAAAGATTAGTCAACTTGTTCCTTCTAGCCAAACAATCCCTTGAAGGGTTCTTAGTAAGGTGAAGTTATTTGTGGAGCAAGAAGAACTCATATTCATACAAGTTGCCAATTTGGGTCAAGTGAAGAAGTGAGGAAAAAGACAAGGTTTAATTCTTTTCTTATGTGTTATGGATGTTTGAGTATGTTGTGGCATGAAAAGATGGATGAAATTCATGTGTTATGGAAGTGTGTGTGTGGTGCCGTGACTTGTGTGGTTAGGCAGTGAGTGTGTGTGTGTGTGTTGTGTGTTGTGTGTTGCATGAAAGATTGAGTTAATTTTATGTTGTAGTGTATAGAGAATAAGGAAATCCATGAAAAACATGTATATGGGTATGTTGGTTGAGTGGTATAGATAATGGAAGGGTGTGGCGAATTGATTTTTACTTAGAATGGAAATTGTTGTTATGGTAGGTTCTATGATGTAAGAATAAGGATTTAATGGTTTGGAGGAGTGAAAGTTGGGTTGTTGTGATTGAATTTGAAAGAAGGAAATATGTTGTTGTTGTTTCATTAAAATTAGAAGGTTTTGGGTAAGTAGTATGTTGATGGAGTTGTTGGAATATCATGTGAATTCAATTGTATTGAATTATATTGAATTGTATGGAATTGTATTGAATTGCATTTAATAGAATATGTATAGAGTTGAAATGAATATAAGTGGCTTGTTGGTATTGTTGGTTGACGATTTAAGTGAGTTCTATTTGGATTTGTTGAGTGATAATATTTGCGCTAGAGTCGAATTCTCGGGAATGTTATACGTATAGGGGAGATGCTTTTGCCCAAATTTTGTTTATAGGCAAGTATTGGTTAAGATTGATATCTTAAATCTTACAAATTAACATTTGGTAATTGTGACCAAATTGTAGATTTTGGCGAACTTGAAGCTTGAGTTTGGAGACGTGTGCAAAGTGGAAAAGGTATGTAAAGGCCACCTCTTCTTCTCTTGGTATGTCCTAGTTATTATAGGTCGAAATCCGACCCTCGGGAAAAGTCCTACTCCTCGGAAATGACACTTGAATTTATTATTTTCATTCAGTAGAATTGAATCCATAATTTACGCTTTAAGGTAAAGTAATGTTCAAACGTCCGTAACCTTGGTAAATGAAATCGGAATGCCTTGAAATCTTCGTGGATGACCCAATAGGGCATGATGACCATGTTTTTATTGTTCGTTACTCGAGTCTCGATGTATATGCGTATTGGTTTCCATTACTTCTTTCATAGAAGCTTTATAATCTTATTTTGTGTTTTCTCGTGGTGTTCTTTATTCATTGATGGTCTCGCCTTATAATGATTGTTTCCTCAAGGTGAGACGAAGCGACGCGTGGTTATTCCATAAGGTAATCGGGGGGCTAACGACCTTACGTCACTCCGATAGACACATGACTTTCTTTGGGTTCTTATGCATCGCTTATATGATATGTATATGACATGTATACGATATGTATATGAAAATGGGGAAATGTGGGAAAGGGACACATGTTGCGCTAACGCATTGCCACCTGGTCAGCTGGCGTAATTCCATCCCGGACGCGGGATGCTCGGACGCGGGACATATGTGGGCGAGCCGATGTATTTCGGCGCTATGACATGTTCTATTTTCATATGTATATGACAAAAAATGTTTTAAAAAAAAAATAGTAATAAGCAAGCATGACATCCGCCTGAGAGGCACTTACAGGTACAGGTTATCCTTTATCTCGTTGTATGATCTATGGTTCCACATGTTGGCTCACATGCTACATGCTTCATTGTATTATTTTTCATGGCTTACATACTGCACTCGCTCGACCGACCCCTTTCCTTCGGGGGTTGCGTCTCGTACCACGCGAGACAAAGTTGACGGGTTCGACTCCCTGGGGCTCTTTCAGTACAACGAGAGGCGCTCCGGTTGTTCGGAGCTTGTTTTGGGTACTACTTTTGTGTATATATATGTAGACACGACAAAGTCCTACTTGTAATTACGTGTATCTTGTGTAGAGGCTCGTAGACAGATATGTACGATCGGATGTTTCATAGCCTAGTTGTCCTTGTCGCCGTGAATATGGATTACTACTTGTTTATAAGTATGCTATTAACGATAATGTTAAGGACAAAAAAAAAATGCTAGTGCTCATACGGCCCACTTAGTGAAAAGAATAAGACGTAAAATAAGGGGTGCTCGGTACGAGTATCGGGTACCCGTCGCGGCCCCGAGTTGGGTCGTGACATCCGGCAACACAACCAACACTCCACCACACAACACCGGTGGCTAACTGATCCGGCTACAGCATGTAAGAAATATTTTTTGGCCAAATCGGGTAAATATTTTACCTAAATTGGCATACAATGTAAAAATCCCTATTTTTTGTACCTTTGCTTATAGGACAAAGGTATAATTGTTTTGGCATGCCCAAACAAATAATACCAGAAGTTTAAAAGAGTGGATTATGCGCTCTTCAAAGAGATTGTATCAATGAAAAAGCCAGTTATGACGTGGAAGGATTACTTCTAAATGCAAATAGTAAAAGGTATTAGAATATGATAATTACAAAATGCAAAATTTGATCATTTGATAGAGCTAAAAGCACTTCCAAGGATTGGTAAACTGACCCTAAAGTGCGTTGAAGGACCGGCATGCCCCGTGCTTGATCCAAACAGGAGGGAAGAGTTCATATTATTAAACTGAAAGTCAGTTAAAAAGGGGTTTATAATAAAGGGTGCTAAATATTTAGAGCACCTCCTATAGCAGTTGGAACGTTGGAGTCTTCACTTCCCGAGTCATTTCCTTCGGCACACTGGATATCCTCAATAGCTAATTCAATGGCTTCCAAGTCAATTTCCTCATCAAGAAGGATGTAGGGAGGTCAAAGCCACTAGCACTTGCCTCTTCGAGAGTATCCCTCTGAGTCTTTAAGATAGCTAGGTCACGACGAAGCCTTAATTTTTGGCATTTAGCTCGGAGGCGATCACGGGAGATCTCAACACCGGCAAGCTGACCGTGAGCATTGTTCAATTCATTCTCTAATGTGGCTGCTTTATTTTGAAGGCCAACATAAGATAAAGTTAGTATCTGCAGGGAATTCTCCTGGTCTCTTAGAGAATTAGTCACATCCTCCAAATGCATCCTAAGAGAAACTTGATGGGAATCAGAATCCGAACATCGGCTTGAATCCTTTCCACTTCAACTTTGAGACGGTGATTGTCTTCTTGAAGATTTTCTTCCCACGGGAAGGAACAACGGTTCAGACTAAATCCATAGTAGATGTGGTAGCCACATGGCCCTGAAAAAGGGGTATTCGGTTATGAATTATAAATACAGGGGACTTGCATGCGGATTAATTTATAGAAAAGTTTGCACGAGTACCTGGAGGAAAAAATTGTCAAGGTGAGCAAGAGAAGATTAAAAGCTAATAACTAAAGGTTTGGGGCATGGTGATAAAGCTAGTGTCCCAGAATCAACACTAAAAGATGGAATAGCACTCCCTTTTGATGGTTCAAAAACTGGAGCAGCAGGGGTTTCTGAGTAAATCACCAGGGGAAAAGCTTTGGGTTCCTCGAAAGCCTTGCTAGAGTCATCGGGTAAGTGCTCTTCAGGTCCACCAACCTTTTTCCCCTCATCATCATCGTCATCAATATGAACTACTAGTTTTGAAATTTACTCCATGCTTCGATAAGCCTACGTCTAGTCCGCGCTCGGGACCCAGTTCCGACCGGATGAGAATTGGTATTATCCTGTGGAGTGCATTTACATCTAGTGAAGGAAGTTTGAACGATGTTCGATAAATCCACTATGTGAGTAGGGACTCTCCAGGAAACTGATTTTCTTATGGGAAAGCCTGGAAGAGAAGTATACATAAAAAGAACAAAAAAAAAAATGAAAGAAGGCAAATTGTACACGACTGATAAAATTTTACTCACCATGACCCTTTCCCTTGTACCAATCAGAAGTCATGCTTCTCCAGGTCCAGGCCACGTTGGGAGAAGCACGCAAAAGGTCAACCACCCATTTAACAATCCCAACTATGAGATTTGGCTCCACATGAACATCTAAAAAGATGTGAAATAGAAAGATGGATTTAACAAAGCATGAAAAGAGATTATAAGGAAATAAGATCCTTAATAAAATACTCACGAGCAACATCCCATGTTTCAAGGAATGGTTCAAACGTTGGATGGTGCAGTTGGTTGGTTCGGATTCACGAACCTATGCAACTAACCTTGATTAAAATTATCCTCAGGGTTGATCAAACTATGCCTTCCTCAAGCAAATATGTGAACCAATCCTCCTCGGAACAACTAGAGTGAATATAAGTGCATCAAATGGTGGAGAGAAAATACGATACCGGCTAGGTCGGCCAGGGTTTGACTGTAATAGATTAAGCCACCAAATTTGGGGAGCCACTTGACCGATGCAAATTATGTAGCGACGACAGAAGTCTTCAATAATCACAAGAACTGGTAACCCGAAGACAATGGTAAAAGGATAGGTATAAACCCTAGAAACACACTCGAAATGGTGGTTCATCCTGGCTTTAGGAACAACGACGACAACAACGGTCTCTGGGATAAAATTACAATCTTTTGGAACTCGAGAAAGGATATCAGCAGTAATTAATGAATTATTTACTTCAATAGGTTCATGAATATCATCTACACTAAAATCATCATGATATTTGAATCCTGGGGGTAATACATCGGCGGCAAGAGATTGCAAGTCAATTTCTTGACTTGTAAGAGAAACAGGGGCGTTACCAGGATGGTGTTTTGGAGTAGGGGTTTCGTTATTGAATCTTTCTTCTAAGGAACAAGTAGGGGAAGGAGGTGATGATAAGGCCGGCATGGAAATGGTTTTTCTTATAAAAACAACAAGAGAAGTGTTGTATGCAAAATTTTTAAGGAAATCTTTCAAATAAGGAAATATGGATTTGGTTGAGATTTGGGAAAGATACTGTCCTTACTTAGACAAAACGGCGACAGGAATGATGATCAGAATTCTAATAGTCACACCTTTTCATAAATGACAGCTTTATGTCAATCATCGTGATTGAAAGGTCGCCGATGGTTCACAGAGAGGGCATTGAAAGAAGATTTGACGGTTATTTTTCGTGTGAATCATTGGGATATTTTGGTTTCCCGCCACAATGATGGATGGTCTTGAAAATGTTTCAAATCCACTTCCAGGTCTCATTTAGTTACTTCATCAAAAAGTGTGGGGACTATCTGTACACACTAGAAAAACTGCATTACAATGGAGTGAAGAAGAATAAATACGTAGCAAACGTTATTGAATGATGGCGTATTCTCCGAGTAGATCCAGAGAACATCAATTTTGTACAGACCCCGGGTGAATGTTACTAAGAAATTGTCACGGGTCATTTATGAGCCTCAAACATCACATAACCTATCCGGATATAGAGCTGAACGTTATAATTTTGTAATTAAGAGGCATTTATTGACCACTATTTTTATTCATTATTAAGCACGAATTACATATTTGTAGTAGTGATTACCACCTATAAAAGGACTTTAAAATCAATGTAAAAGCATCTACTTTTCTTAATTGAGTTTCAAAGGTTCTTTAAGGCTAAGTGTTCAACCGGAGTGGTCTTCAACAAAGGATACCCTCCGAGCTCATATCGCCCAGGCTAATTTAATTACATTATTTCTTGATTATATCTAATTACAATTTTTATTGCTTATTACTTATATTCATTCATAGCAAATTAATTCACGTATCCTTAAAACCATTAACAAATTTAGTTGTACCTTTTTTGGGGTAAACTAGGCCTGAGCTAATTTTTGGTGTTGAGTTAGGCCATCTATTTTATCAATGTTTTGATTGAAAATAGGAAGAAATTATGATGATATATGTAAAAACATAAGGGCAATAATATGAAAAATAAGTTTCAGCATGATTTCATTAATCATCGACGTAAGGTAATTGAAGACCACATAACAAAAAAGACGAGTGAAAAGGAAACTAGCTAGTACTAAATCCCAAAATTCATTCACAAAAGAGAATATTCTACTACAGTCAAACCATCCATATGCAATAACAACTTTTCACTATAGCAGCCGAATTTTTTCCGGAACCAATCTTTTATATTATATTTTATCTCTTTGTAGCAACATTTGACCTATAAAAGAAGTAACATTCATTATAGCGGTACCTTCTTTGTAGCATTAACTCTCCATAATAACCTTACTTATCTAGTTTTGCGTTTAAATATAGCTATGCTCACTACTAGAAACAGAGAGTTTACCCACTGACAGTCAGTGAGAAATTTGTGCTATAAAATATGATTTTCCCACCTCATTCCCACCAAACCAACTCACTAGGAAAATGCATGGTGGGAAACAGGTTCCCATTAAAATGTTGGAAAACTTCATAATTTTTTCGTGTGAAAACACTTACTATTTATATTTTTCCCTCCGACATGCATTGGGATAGCCACTGATTTTGAATGATTTTACTAAATTTTCTACTTCCCTTGCACAATTCACTGGAGTAGAAGAACTAGAGTTTGTGGAAGCAAAAGGTGACAATGAAAGTGATGATGAAGAGCTTCAACCTATTGTTACATGGGCTAAGCCAAAAGATTTTACTATAAAGCTCCTAGAGCACGTTCAAGGGAAATCTACCGAATACCCTCTTGCAGGAAGTTTGATTGAAATTTTGGTCAATTGAAGCATTATATTGTTAGTAAGAGATTAGAATCTACAAAACAACATACAATTGTAAATCTCTTCAATTAAACTTACAACTTCTGAATTTCTAATTAGAATTAAATATATACATGCACCATGGGGTTTGTTTCCTTATATACGCGTTACAACTAGTTTTGACATAAAAATATTTATTGTAATTACAGATTTTACTATTTTAGTTTTGACATGCACTATGGGGTTTATTTTATTTTCTTCAAGACCTCGGTTCGAGGTTAAACAGACCAGAAGAAAGCAAAACAAAGGCCCGGAGGGAGCCAAACAAATCCATCCACCATGCCCCGCTGAACCTTTCAGCGCCGTCGGTATTTCACTGATCGTGGACCTCGATGTTCCAGAAGGCGAGAAAGATGTGAAACCCCTCTCAAAAAGCCTCCAATGGACCGGTAACCCGGATGTCATCGCAGGGAGCGAGTTCCATCTCTGGGCGAAGATGGTGATTTTTGACCTTGGGGCCTCAGCAACTGTAACGACTAGTTTGGTCGTTATAGCTCTTTTGGCACTTTCGCTACTTCCGAGCACTAATTAACTCACTTTTGACCCGAGGTTGACTTTTAGGCAAACAGACCTTTTTCGGAGTTTCGTCAGCTCCGAGAGGTCCGGATGGTTGTTTGGAACCTGTATGCATGGTTGGTTTTGTTCCCAATGCATTTTGGTGCATTTCGGGACTTTGGATGGGAAATGGGAAGTAGGCACCGGTGGTTGACTCGGTCAACGAGACCTCCGTTGGAAATTTTGAGACCCTGGCGCGTTCGTCATATTTTTATATGGGTTTAGGTGGCAGGTTATGAGCAGATGGCCTCGGGAATAACTCGGATTTTCGATTGAAACTTAGAAATTTATGGGGAATTTGGTGTCTGGTGGCTGCAACGGCGGCACCACAACCACCTGGTGTGGTGATCGCTGGGGCGATCATTTTAGGCATTACCTCTACGGCGGTGTCCCAGCCGCCGTAGTGGCACTCCCTCCTCCGTGGCGGTTTTGAGCAGTGATATTTCATTTAATGTATCTTAAATAAGTCTTAGACCCTCATTATATCATATCTCGACATTGGAGCTTGGGAAAGCTATTCTTGAAGATAAATTGAGGAGATTTTTGGAGGTAAAACTTTGTCCAATGCTTTACTCTTCCTTGATCACAATCATCTTAGAATTCCCCCTTCCTTTTTACAATCCCTTAGAATTGGAATTTGAAGAAGGGTTTTAGGAGATTTTCCTTTAGGGTTCTATATGATAAATTGATCATGTTGATGACAAAACTTGATGAATCTAAGCTTAGAAATCATATATCTTTCACTTTTAATGTTGAATTTCGGATTTAGAGAATTAGGGTTCATACCCAATTTGGGGGTTTTTACTAGAAATCAGATTTGGAGATAATTCTTGAGCTAAATCAACAATTAATGATTGGGTTATGATTACCTAGGATTCAATTCTGTATTTTACCCATGAATTTTTCGTTTTGCCCTTGTGGGCCCGTTTCCCCAATTTCTAGGGTTAAAATGGACCTAATTGATATCATAGCAATATTTGTATCATTATTCATGATTTCTAATTTAGAATTTGATTATGCTTAGACTACTTTGATTCTAAGCTTCAAAGGAAGGGCAAGGCGATAGAGTGACTTGTTGGTGTTGCGGTTTGGCAGTCCAGGTAAGTTATGGTTTACCTTTGGTGAGACTTAGTATAGTGAATCACATATTTAGATTATGATGTCAGAGATAGCATGTGAACCTTCGAGTGTGAAGTTGGGATGGATATTGCCTTAGGTTGGGCCCTGATGTGTGTTGGGACTAGCCACCCTGTTATATGTGATTGATTGTTTAATCGTGATGGCTTGATGCCATGTGTAGTTGGTAGATAATGAATGTCGCTTGTTGTCCTGATTCGGATAGGATTGACATACCCGTTGTTGGTATTTGTACTTTGATACACTATTGGCGTCCCCACTGGAGGTACTTGAGTTATTGATATATGTTGGCATACCTATTGTTGGTATTACGATGTGATACATTATTGGCGTACCCCATTGAGGTACTTGCGATATTGAGCTTTCTTGTTGATGATTGACATATGCATTGCACGCATTCTATTATAATTATCATGCATGGCTGATATCCGATGATGATCCGGTATCGTTGATTGAGCGAAACTGATATTTGATAAACTCTTTTACTTGAGTGATTGTGAAAAAGGATGAATTTCGAAGATCCATTCTGGAATCATTGTTTATATGAAATTGACACTTGATAAACTCTTTTACTTGAGTAATTATGAGGCGGCCGATGTCCGAGGTTCGATTCTGAAATCATTGATTTATGAAACTGATATTTGACAACTCTTTTGAGTGATTGTGAGGAGGCCGATATCCGATGGTTATATTCGAGCATCGTTGTTGCATGGCCGATTCTGATGTTATTCGAAGTCGATTATAGTGCATGGCCCGAGGGTCCCCCCAGTGGTGCCGGTGAGACTCCTCCTATGAGCAATTAGCTAGAGTCTCGTCGTCTCTGTTTGGCAAAGATCCGGATGGTGGCACTTAGACTTCGCGAGTCACACTGGCCCCGCATCGAGACGTCGATATTTTCGTCGGTGCATGTGTACACCTCATTTGCATAGCATGGCATGGCATCACATTCATACCATTATTGCACTTTGCATTGTATTATGACTTGAGTGAGATGTCATGATGATCGTATGTGACGATTGTGTTGTTAATGATTGGACTGTGATGATTCTATTGTAGTGATTATTTCAGGAGTATATATACTCAAACTTATTATATTGGGATTAGATACTTACATAGGTGTTGACGGATACTTAGTTATGATTATATTGTTTCATGCGTGATTGGTTTACTTGTTTATTCGCGTTATTTTCTTAATTATGTTAATTATGATTAGTCGGCCTATGATGCCTACCGATTATTGTTTGTCCGACCGGACTTGTCACGGATTCTTTTATGAATGCGAGTATCGAGTCGAATCAACTTCTCTCGACTCGTAGTTGATCGACTTCTCGGCTCTACTTGAGTTTTCCGGGGTAGCATGGTGTCCTGCGACCTGAAACTTTCTATTGCTTATGTTTTACTTTTCACTCAAGACATGATTTGAGACATTTTATGTATTATTATTCGGACACTAGTATTCATTTCGACGCTTTTGTATGACCGTACCGGATATTGGGTGGATTCATTTACTTCCGCACTTATCTATATTATATCATATCGCGAGACTTACGTCATTTTACTTCTTCGCTATTATTTTATTATCGTGAATGTTGAGTTAAGTGGTTCGCCCTACCGAGGTGGGAAGGTAGGTGCCCGCATGACCCAGCGAAAACGGGTCGGGATAAGTCGGTATCGCAG
>NW_026725779.1:0-52657 GCF_029784015.1 Lycium ferocissimum
TGGGGGGTTAAAGGGGAGCGCCGGTGATTGGGGGCCAGGGGGGAAAGGGGGGCTGCGCGTAAAACGGCTTGGATATTACAGGTGGTAGTTAGTGGTGATCGTGGCTCTTTCGGGCTTCGGGCTTCGACCGTGGGATATACTTGCCACGTCCTCTTTCTTCTTGTGGAAGATTCCTGCGGTAGCTTGTCCAGATGCCTTGTTAAAGACACTAACTATTTTTCCGGATTTGAGCCCATCTTCTATAGCCTCTCCCATCTTGACAAATTTAGCAAACGGTCTTCCAGCCATGGACAGCATTCTGTCGTAGAAATCAGGCTCTTAGGATCTGATGAATACAGAGACTAGTTCTCCTTCACACATTGGTGGCTGCACACGGGCTGCCTCGGCCCTCCACCTGCTGGCAAACTCCCTGTAGTTTTCTATAGATTTCTGCTTGACCTTTTCAAGGTAATAGCGATCTGGTACCGTCTCGGCATTAAAGCGAAATCTTTCTATGAAGGATTTTTCCATGTCCTCCCAGGCGTGCCATTGACGCATATCTTAAGTTGCAAACCATTCAGCGGCCTCTCCGGTCAAGGTACAACTGAATAGTCGCATGATTAGAGGTTCATTTTTCTTTACTCCGACCAATTAGTCGCAGTAGGATCGGAGGTATGCCTTGGTGTTCCCTGTCCCATTGAACATCTCAAACTTTGGGATTTTGAACCCTTCTGGCAGGTCCAGATCCGGATGCATGCATAGCTCATCATATCTTAGGCCTATAGCCTTCCTCGCAGACCTGTTGGATTTCTCCAATAATTCCTCCATCTTTTCCTCCATATCTTTTTCTCGCTTATCCTGTTCGTCTCTCCAAGCCCATTCTAATTCTTCATTATGATCTATCTCTTTATGCCCGGGAAGCGTACACTGGGATGTTTGGAGAAGTTAACGGACCGGTGCGTGGCATGGCTGGAGCGGGGCAATGGTGGTCGGCCCGCCGGTGAGTCAAGGTAATTGGCTCGCCCTGATTAATGAAAATAGTATGAGAACTCCGGTAAGAAGCGGACCGAGTGAGTGGTCCCTAGGATTTGAGGTATTTTGTGGTGGAGGAGGCGGGAAGCGGATCAAAGATGGTTTGGGTTGGTGGAGCTTAGTGGAGGTGGGATGGTTCTGTCACGACCCGACGAGGGGCCATGACGGGTACCCGGAGCTTACTACCGAGCACCGCATATCATTCTAGCCTTCATACTCATCCCAAACAAACTAATCTCTCAAGGTAACACTACAAGAAAAATGACATTTAGCGAGGGGAAATCCAATCGTTAAAAGTCTAAATCCGGTCGCTATAAGTCAATAACGACCGGAAACAATCCGGTCGTCACCGGTCGTTAAAAGCCTTGTCGTTAAAAGTTAACGACCGGATTTGAAGTCCGGTCGTTAAAGATCCATTAACGACGGAAATAATTCCGGTCGTTATATTACTTTTTAGTACTGATTTCCTCTTCGTTAATTGCAAAATTCCCTTCGCTAATGCCCATTTAACTATTTCACAATCCGGTTTTTAAGGAGTTTTAAGGACCACATTTCCGTTCGCTAATGTTAAATACAATTAAATAAATTTATATTTTTGAATGGTTACCGAATAGTAATTATTTCATATGCTTTAACACATTTACATATACAGGCCTGCATCGAAATATACCAAATAATCAATATTATTAAAATAAATTCATTGTTAATTACAAAGTAGTAAAGGTACATATTACCAAAAATATATACCCATCCAAATTGTATGACATTATTTTTATCAACTCCTTGAAAACTAAAAAATTAAAACTATAACATATGTACAAATGATAACATCTTTAAGACACCGCTAATATAATAAAGACCTATTGCGCTTGTACTTGCTCTGCAATTTCTTCAAAGGACAAGTTCTTCGGACTTCAAATTCTTGATCTGCTAAAAGAACAAGTTCATGTCAGTGAGGTGATAGAATTCCTACAAGCTACTTCGTTTGAAAAACAAATGAGTAACTTAATCACTACCTAATTATTGAAGAAAATGTTGTTTTGATTGAACAAATGCAGCCAATCAATAACTTCAAGAAAGTATATCCTGGGTTTCAGTAGGGTGAAATTTTGGCTTTAACTCATTGAAAGTTCTAAAATTCAAGGCAGAAAAGGTATCTAGTTAGAGGATAATCTGGATATTGTTTTCATTAACAAGTGAAACAAAATGCAAGTGAAAATGCCCCTAATAAGCAGAACAAAGCATAAACGACTAAGATTGAGAAAAAAGTGGAAGAAATCAGTAATCCATATTTCGTTATATTCAACAATAAAAGATATAGCTAAATTTATTTAGAAATTCTCATCATGGCCTCTTCAATTGTCCAGGCTGTTTAATTCATGCTATCAGCTGTCTATAGCAACTACTCACAAAAGAAAGATGACAACACTTAAGTAAAAGTAAAAGTGACAGCAAAAGAATACTTGAGAAAAATAACTCTTGTCACTTAATATAAAATCCACCAAACTGGTAAAATAGTTTCTCAAGAATTCAGATGCTCTTCGAACAAATGTCATTTTTAACGTGTCAAGCTCTGCTCGTTTCTCCTTTGTCTACAAGAGATTCAAGAACATTTCCACAAGTAAAAGTGAGTTCACACTCTTACAAAGCACATGAGATGTAACAATACAATTTCCATACTTCCCATCCATATATAGTAACAGATCATAAGCCCCTAAAAACCAACAAGAAGTTTATCAATAAGAATTAGCTGGTAATGATGAAAAAAATAGAAAGGAAGAGTTCCCTATCCATCTTATACAGCCAAGTTTCATCAAGGTCAGTCGCGTCACATTATACAATTTACATATACCATGTATGTGCAATAATTCAACCATTTTTTATTTCCCAACCACTTGAGAACTAGACCTGATCAGGCCAAAAATTGCACTATGCTTTGATATGTATGCCCATCTGTATTAACCTTTTCTACCCTATACGATGAAGCACAACACTGATGAAGAAATAACTAAAAGAATCAGAAAGAAAGAAATAAGGAAGCGGACATATAGTCTCATATGTGCATAGCTAGGATCCAAATTAGGAGCTTCAAGACCACATAAAGAATTAGTTAACCACTCACATGCCTCAATGTTTTGAAGCATTCTTGCCTTATCAAATGAACCACCTATTAAAGATGTTGCATTCTATAAAACAAGAATGATCTAGAAACATTAGTTTATTTAAGGGTGTTCATGAACAAGCTCGGGGGGAGACAAAGAGAGCTTAGAGGGTATCCACAATCTCTCAAGAAGCTTATCAAGCTCCTCCATTAACGCTTTGTTGTTAACTGACTGCATTTCTAACAAAGGAGGTCATACATTCAAATAATAGGCTCTTAACATTCTAATGCAATAGCATATTTGAATTTGTATGTCACATTCAAGAGATTCACCAGTTAAGAGCAAACATAGGCAGGTCAATTATAATAGAGATACATATATAAACCAGTGGACTAAGAAAAGCAAAACTTATCTCCTTGTTGCTAATACTAGATAATAAACTACAGAATGAAATGCCGAGATTCCTACTGATTCAGAAGCTTAATCCTATGATTATCCACAACATATTAACTCTTTCATCATGCTACTCAACTAATTAATATAAACTAGATGTATCACTCTAATATTTTGGCAGAAACTAAGAATACAGTAAGTAAATATAATCACTAGATGCTCAGTCCAAGTAAGAGAATAATTAAAGCACTAGTTAAGTAGTGTTTGTGTACATTCTTGAGAGGGAAGGAACAAGTTGACGATTGGAATCAGAAAGACCTTCATCTCTTCTAGGCAACATCTTCAATCAAACTCCATAGATAGAAACATCTCACAAAAGAAGAGAGATTGATTAGTAGAAATATGTGCCACCTTACAGATGTAGTGATTCATGAGAAGTCAAAATAAAACAAGTAAAGCACGTAATTTGACTTGCGGGTGACATGAATCATTTTAACACATTTAATACGAAGGATGGCATCCGGAAAATCAAGTAACATAATTAAAGAAGCATTAGCGATACAAGAATAAAATAAAGTAAATAAAAAAATCATACTATGAAATTTTAAATAAATTCACAATACATCCAAAAGAAGAGATCGAATTTCTTAAAAGAAAAAAAGAAGAAGTCTTGAAGTCAAAATTGGCTACCTGATTTTTGTGGGAACATGACTTGTATTGAATTAAGGACTTTGAAATCTTGGGTCTGTAAACTCACTCAAACTAATGAGATTAACTGTAACTACTCAATCTTCACAATCTGAGCATGTTTATAAACCAAGACTTTCATATAAAAAATATTAATTAATGTTAGATCATGTAAGTAAGTCAAAGGAGAATGTTCTTTTATATAGCATTGAGGCTAGCATTCTGTTACTAGCAATTCTGCACAAACAAGGAAAAGTTTCCTTCAAAATCTAACTGATAATTTTAAGTGACATCTATCATTTTGCATTTACAAGGGGTACGAACTAAATCCTCAACCTTATGAATAATTGCAAGAATGGAAATAAAGAATAGAATATGTAACCATTAACAGTGTTGGAATATTCTAAAAATAGTTTTAGGTGCTAGAAATAGATTTCACTGCGTTTTCCTACTTCTAAGTTTACATGTAACCTAGGTATGGATAACAATAGCTATTGGCATATTCTTGAAACAAGCAAACATGTATTTTTCACATTCGAGAAATCTGTATTTACTACAGTACTTTAAAGTTAAGTAGAGATGAAAACAAAATCCTTGTGACATGAGTTCAAACAATGACAAATGAGGGTCTTAATTGGAACAATAATGATACCAAGGTGGTGAGAACAATTGAAATAAAGGCTCAGATCTGTATTCAGGCACATGCAAAGAAGGTACGGCCACACCACGGCTGCAACCAGTTGCATCAATCGCCTATATCCAGGTTGTCGTGCCGAGAAGCGAACCCCACAATCGCTTGCCTCACTGTCTTTGCTAGACTATTATCGTCACCGCCTCAAAAAAATTAATTATTTGCAAGTAAAGAAATTTCAAACACCAAACCATATAACATTGAGGGACAAAAGCAACGGAGGGATAGTGATGGATAATAAACTCTATTGTAGTTTGTATCCTAGGCGAAAACCCATAAGTGTAGTAATGTTCAGACCAGTAAAATTCGACGCAATGACTATCATCACGTGACCACGCAACCTTAATAAAAATTTATATCATAGCCACAAGCAACAATCAGGACAACAGTAGTATGAATCAATAGGATAGCCTAACAAATAGCGTCACTGAGCAGCAACAACCTCAACTTTATTTATATCATAAGAAACAGGCAGAAAAGAAGTACTAACAAAATGGGAAGAATGTTTCGGGCACGTGTAAAAATACTATCAAGGATAGATTAACCGAATAGCGTCAAGGAAATTGGTCACTAATTCGCCAATGTCTAATGAAAAGCGCTGAAGCCATAGCCACAACATAATGGAAATAAAATCACGGTAGCATAGATAACACTAACAAAGAGGGACTGAGATAGACTATTGTCTCGTTAATAGCATCTACTAATTCTTAGAAATTTGATTACTACTAGTCAAATTAAGCAGACAAATAGCAATTACAAGATTCAATTACTAGTACTCAAAAGCAGATTACAATTTCTAAAAAAGCTAATTGATCCCATCAAACCTAAATTATTTGAAGAACAAAAGAATACCCAATCCCACAATCACTAGTTACAACTAGTGGATGAGCTGAAGCAAGGAATTTAGGGGAAATATATTCACAACCAATTTATGCCATTACATAAAAGTTCTATTAAACATCAATCAAATTGATACAATACTATGGGACACAATTTTTCACACCATTACTGATCTTAGGGCACCATCAACATATATGTTTGTAAATCCTCAGTTCCAAACGAAAATTTTTACTAATTCTGTTGATATTAGTCAATTTCTCAAGCAAGACATCTTTAATTGGCGTTAATTCATCACAAATATAGTTGAATAAAATGTGTTTGTTTTTCATACAACCCTAGGTTTAGTGATTTTGGAAGAAACTTACCGTGATGCGAAAGAGAAGAAAAATGTAAGATCCTTAATTGGCTAGTCAATCGCAGGTGAAGATCATATATGTCGTAGATGACGAGCGGTTTTTTATGGAACTTGATTACTCTGAATAAGTTATACCTTGATCAACATAGGGAGGAGGTTAAGGGTTTTCTTTTGGGGGAAGGAGGATAGTGGGGTGTGGGTGGAGGGTGGGTTGTTAAAAGAGTGGGAAAATCATGACCAAAAAAGAAAAAGAGTGGGAAAAAAATGGCGCTTTTTTCCACGAATTAATTTAGTTTAAACGACCGGATATTGTACTTTATAAAGACCAAATATTATCCTCTCGTTGATGTTAGACTAAAAACTAGCTTTAACGTCCGGACAAAAGTGTGGTCACTATAAATACACATATAACGACTGGGTTTATATCCCTTCATTAAGAAGTAGTCGTTAAAGGTCCAGTTTCTTATAGTGAAACTTGCTATGAAATGATCACCAACATCTCCCAAATTATACATATAAATAACGCATAGGCCCACAAGGTTTCAAAAATGATTATACACTGATAAGATCACATAACACCTACTACCCACACATATGTATCTACGAGCCTCTACTAGAATATTGAGATCATAAGGACGGGACAGGACCCCGCCATGCCCCAAATGTGTGCACAAAAGAATATACCAATGAGTGGCGACTCCGGAGTAGTGGAGTGCTCTTGTACATCTACTGGTAAGGCTCTTAGGTGTCCGGGCCGTCTCTCTGTCTACCTGTGGGCATGAACACAGCATCCATAAAAGAAAGGACGTCAGTACGAACAATGTACTGAGTATGTAAGGCATATATGATAACATAATAAGGAAGTATAGAAAGCATAAGAAGAAAAGATAGCTGTAACTACTTGCCTCTGGAGGCGGAATCAGGCATGCTTACTTTTACCTTTAAAGCATATCACACATATATACATAAACTGTCTGAATCAATAACATCATTAGCCAGCGTCTGGGGTAATCATCTCACGCCGCTCACTAGTGGTGATGCCCGTGCCATACGGACACGGTGTATAAGTCGCCCGCCTTAGCGGTACTGCCTGGCCATCTAGGCACGGTGTAATCATCATTATCTATAAGCCGCCCACCTTAGCGATGCTGCCTGGCCATCTAGGTACGGTGTAATTATCATCATATACTTAACCTAAAGCATGCATAAGAGCTCAAGTAAAAGTTGTATCTCTATCGGAGTGATGTAAGGTCGGTAACCTCCGATTACATTATAGAATATCATGATCGTCATGTCTCACCTTGAAGGAACTAGCATTATAAGGTGAGACTATCAACAATGAATAGCATTAAGGAATCATGTAAAGATCATTAACATCATAATAGCATCATATCATAAGCTTTAAATCTCTGGACATAGATTCATCATTATCATTATCATTATCATATTCATAACACATCTCTTAGCTCTATCTTATGAGAATCTCTTATTAATCATGGACTTGTAATTTTTTGAAATGTAAGGAAGTCGTGGAAAGATAGAGGAAATCTTGTTATAGGAGTCATGCCTTAGAAAAGAAGGGGCTGGCCTTACATACCTTCACGTCTCCTCAACAACTAGTGTTCTCCTTCGAAGCTGATGATTCTACATTCAAGAGAAGTCGTACGAAGATTAGATAACCGAAAACATACTTAGGCTTCAACTAAAACAACTAAGGGCTAACAAAAATTGGGCAGCGTTTCCTTTGTTTCAACAACCTTCTCTATATAATAAACAACTCCCAAACGTCAATAATAACACCCATGATATTACAATCGATAAACTTCATCAAGTTAAACATTATTCAATTCCCAACATTCCCTTTCAAAGTCACCCATAATCATAATTGCAACACAACTTCATATTCATTCTCATATTACACTCCTTTAACATCATTTGCATTATTCACAACAAGATTACACTCATGGTATGTCAACAACTATGACTCAAGTCAAGTTACCATTCAAGAATTTCACTATTTCCATATCTGAACTTCATACTCTACCTTTTTCCATAATCCAAGTCTTTCAATTACTCAATATTATTAGTAACATGAATTTAAATGTGAAACTCACCTTTGATCACATAGGAATGGTCTTTGGGTGAAAATACTCCACTTGAGAAAAGCCCAACTTCACCACCCAAGAGGTTCTTGGCTTCTAACAACCCTAATGAACATTCTTTCACTTGATTTCCCTTGATTATTGGTGTTTAATCCTTGATTTCTCTTGGATATGTGTTAATATGATGTGGGGAAGATTCTAGAGGTTTCAAGAGTTGAAGAGAAAGTGAAATCTGAAAATTATGAACAAGGGTCGTTTATTTATAGCTGGGACTGGAATATTCCAGAAAGGCAGTTCGACGAGCGGGTCGACAAACCGTCGACGTGTCAATGGTCCGTCGACTTTCTCCGCCGACTTGCGCCTGCAGATCACCGATTGCAGAAACATATTAACGGTGCACAGTGACGGTCCGTCGACATGTCGATGGCCCGTCGACACTGACTGGTGTCTGCAAAATTTCCTAAATCAGTTCAGATTGCGTCGATTCGATTTGTTCAACTTCTAACCCCGTAAATTATCGAGAATACCTGCTGGTACATTTGTACACGGGGTAAGGCACTTTCCACCGTAACTTTCTCCAACGAGCTTTCTTCTCTCGCCTCAAATGTCTTTGGAATCTTAATTATAATCATTAAGTATCCCTTCCCACTTGTAGGGGCATCACATACACCTTAAGTTGTGTTATTCTATTTACCGCACAACAACCTAAAATTCTGAGGTGTAACATGTTCTTAGTGGGTATATAGGGAAGTGATCGGGTATTGGTGAGCTCAGGGAAGGGAATGGTGGGGGAGGCCTTCTTTTCTCTGTCGAGGCGTCCTTGCCCGCATTTGTTGCCTCATTCCTGGCTACCTTTTCTTGGAGCACCGTAACGGCAGTCAATAATATTGCAATCACATCCTCTTGAGATGATACCTCTTTTGAGTCTTGGATATCTCCGTTACGGAGAGCGAGCTCATTTTCGTTATCGAGGGTACTAGTCATCTTCTCTTTGCCTTTGTCTGCAAGGGATGCTAACGCGGCTTTGGATCTTGTGAAGTATGCCAACTTTTAGTACTACGCTAATTGGCCTCGTACTATAAGACAAGAATAACTCAACGGTAGACAAAGTTAGTCACTTGACATAACATATAAATGCAAGATATCACATATTGATATTTAAGACGCACATAGCACACAAAGTCATATATTAGACTTGAACACTTTTGATCCTTTGTTCTAAAGGTTCGGATGTTTATGGGCTTTTGGTGTTTGGGTGGATCTTGATCCAATGGGCTTTATGGCTGACTTACTGTGGAAAACTCTTTCTTGTTACAGAAATTAAACAAAGGGAGAGGGGGGGGGGGAGGGAATTGTAATTTATATTATATAGGGGCCGAGTCTTACGTAGACTGCCTACGTATTCCACCAAGGGAAGTCAGGCCCTATCATAGTTCGTTTTATAAAAGAAGGATATATAGCTTTCCTAAATATCCTTTAAGCTAAACCTAGCCAAAGACATCCCCAAACCAGGCCTCGCTAGGGCTTCCTGCGTATCCCTCCATAGGGATGTCAAGTCGGCGCGGTTCCTTACAATATTTATGGGGGGAGGGGGGTGGGGTAACTTTTTATGTGTAAAAATGGGGACACCTAATATTTACCCTAAAATATAGTCCTGCGAGTCGTTGTCCTTACAAACTTGCTCTCTCATTTTCCTTCCATCTCAGTACTGTGGTGGTAAGATGATTAAGATCTCTCCGGTACTGATCTTGTGTTCAAGTTCAAGCTTGAATGCGTGGCACTCTTCTATGTCGTGCCCCATAGCTCCTGTATGATATAGAAAAAACTTATTCCTGTTGAGCCCTAATGGAGCGGGCTCGTGGGCAGGTTCCACAGGTCTAATCTTCTTTAGACTAGCCAGAGTTGAGAATATGCGGGCGTACGATTTCTCGAAGATTGTGAAATGTTATTGCCAAATCTGAGTACTAGCAGTGACTCCTTCTCCAGGGATAATAGGGTCGTAAACTAGTAAGGTGTGTGGCCTCCACAAAGTCCCAATGATCCTATCATCAATCAGGCTACTAATTCTTCTCCTCAACCTCAGACACTCATTCAAGGTATGACCAGCCTCATTACGGTGGAACGAGCACCCTTTTATGCGTACACCAACTCGGGTGGCGGCAACCTAACCCTAGTGGTGCAAGGAACTCATATGGAAATCATCCTTTCGTATACTTCCTTACAGGTGACAAGCCGTGGAGCCACTCTGAATTTGAGGAATGGGCTTTGAAGGCTACTCCCCACCAAGCAGGTTCAGAAGGGCCTGCCCTTCCAAAATTCTCTGATGCCATAGTGGAGGTTGCAGGTACTAGCATGGGTGAGGGTGCATAGAAATCAGATTCCTCGTTGGTTGAGGCATAGTAGTCAGATTCCCCATTGGCGCCATTCTCCTCCTCGGCAAACTCAGGAAACATCTCAAATGGTTCTTCCTCCCCCTCAGCCTCTATGTCAATGGGATCTAATTCCTCATCTTCCATGTTGTGAGGCTCTTCTTCTCCCTCTTCTAGTTCTTTTTTCTCAACGGGTTCAGAGGCTTCCTGTTGGGGTCCCGACTCCTCTGACGCATCTGATTCCATTACCCACGGGTCTGACCTAGCTCCTTGGCTTTCATTTATTCCTCCGTGGTACCTTCTTTAGGCATCATAGGCCTTCTCTCTAAAGGTATATAATTCAGTACCAAATCCCTTACCCTTTCCGGGACATTCCCATAGTATTGTTCTTGAGGTATGCCCTCTGGCGGGTTCCCCACCATATCTAGCAATTTGTCCACTTCCTCAATTTTTCTCCCTAATTTCTTGCAGGTGCTTCTCCATTTATAGCACCTTGTCTCTCAACATTTCCGCTGTCTATTCCAGAGTCCGCGTCTGTTGTTCTCCTTCGTTTTCCATTGTAAGTCAACCTTTTATGGAGATAAATTTGAGTAGGTTTTTAAGCTTTTGGGTTTTTCTTTTGGTATGTAGTTTTAGATCATCAGATCAAATGTATTCAAGCCTTAATATATGATAACACACATAGCAAATAGGCATGTGAAGCACGTAGCAAGCATTCATATAATTTGGCAGATATTTATACTATTCGCGTTCCTAAAACCTTTTTGAGTTAAGGCTCTCCTAATCGATTGAAGCATGCAAGTGCCATTTGTGAAGGTGAACCATTGCCCCGAAAAATCATCATTAGTTAATAAATAGTAATAAAAATATCTTCCCCAAAGGGATTACAAAGATGATGAAGCTGACAAGGGCCCGCATAAAGCAATAAATCAGAAGGGTTCTTCTCCTGCGACTGACGTCGAGGCCTGGCTTGTCTTGGCCTTCTTCACCCTCCGAAGAGTGGTCTGAATCCGAAGTTGGGCTTGGTATATTTCTATCCTGATTATCACCGGATCTGTTTCTTCTAAAATCTTGGCTAAGTGCTCATCCATGATTTCCAGACATTCCTTCAGACGCTCCTCTTCTTGGGCATCGTGAGGAGGCGCCGGCCTTGGGATGGATGCACAGGCCAAATGTCCCTGCAGCGATTCATGATACCCCGGGTCATATCCCACTTCGAACCTGTCTGGGGTTAAAGTGTCCGGACCCCAACTTATGCGACCATTCCATTCTCTAAGAATCACCCCAGCATTTTTGATCTTCTGCTCTGTGTGCTCAATGATGAACTGCTCAGGATTTCCTACTTGAGGTATCACTTGCCTTGTACCAAATTGCCTCAAAACCTGAGATGGATAATAAGGACGGATTCCTTGAACCCCTGCTAATGGTACAAAAGGACAATTCTTGCCCCGAACTACCACAATTTTCGATATGAAGTCGGGAAACATCCACTGGATTCTATCTTCAGTCAATTTCTCAAAGAAGCTGGCCCATGCCCCTTTGGACATGTAAACAAGGTTCGAGCAATAATTTGTAAGGCTGTCTATCCTGTTGTGGTTGCGCAGATACTGGACTTCCTTAGCTATGTTGACGTGTTTGATAATCCACCATTGTAACAACATGCTACATCCTTGGAAGTATCGGAAACCATTCCAGTATTTGTCTAAAGCCCAAAAAATGTCTGCCAGGATGATGGGTGCTAGGTTAAAATACCTCATTTCCTGATCCTTGGTTATACCATAGAAGATAGAGTGAGCTAAGTAGATCACTCGGGTGTCTATGGCCAATGATTCGCCTTGTGGAAATACCATAGTGCCTAGCAAGGCTATGGCGAACACCAAAGGTCTAAGAGCTTCCCATTCTTCTCTACTCTTGAACTCTCTCTGATACAGAGTATACCCGGTGACATCTTCGAATCTCCTATACAGGTCTCTAAAATCTACAATGGATCCTCGCGCCCAGGGTGCCTCAGTCAGTGCAAGAAACTTCATGATTTGGCCGACTGTGGGCCTTTGTGTAAATAATAAGTGATGATCTGGTTTGTGTCGTCTCCTTAGACAGGTTCCATTGTTGTCTATGGCATCCCCAATCTCCTCCAAGGTCGGAGACATCTCAATTTCACCGAAGCGGAACAACATTTTCTTATCGTCCCAATGTCCGACAAATACCTCTATTAGTTGTGGATGACCCTTCATTGTCATGGTAGCTGGCAGGTGACCTAGAGTGCAACTAATTGTCTTTCTGTAAGCATTACCTAACCATGCCCACTAAACCCTTAATAAATTCGGAGCCTCGACAATTACGTCAAAACGGATGCGGCCTTCCATCTACAAGACATAACACAGGTATGGATGCTCTAGTTCGGTAGGGATTTGGCTTAGCTTTATCCTAGTTTCACTAGAGTGGATTTTTCACAAAAGATCGAAAACCTGACCGGACACCTGAGGTTAAACTGTTAGGGTTGTTGGACGATCACGAACCAACCCCACCTCATTACGGTTCCCAAAGAAGTATTTTGGTTTTATAGTGAAGGTATGACCGCGTGCTCCGCGAAGTTGCCTTTGGAACAAAGTGTAAAATAATTTCCAAGAGTGGCAGAGTTATGATATGCATGCAATGACAGTTGATAATTGCGGGAAAGTAAACACATAAACAGTTAAAGCAGATATACCCACATTATATTGGAATCCTTATGGTTAGAACCTTTGATTACCCAGCAGAGTCGCCATCTGTAACGGTTCGCATTTTCGCATGGGGAGTTAGCGCTCGAAAAAAGCTACTTCGAAATCGTTGGTGCTCTTTCGGACTTTGTTTTAAAAGAGTCGCCACCTAATTTTTAGGAAATTAGGAAAATCAGTTTTGAAGGGTTTATTCATACGCTGTGAAAAATCCTTCTTAATCCAAAGTTCTAGGTAAAGGTTCTGGTGATCTCCTAGGGAAGGTGTTAGACACCCTAGTATTAAGGATCCGTACTATACTGTTGACCTTCGAATTTCAATGTGTGAGTATTTGCATAAACTTTTATTTAGTGTTTATTTCCGGCAAAAAGCCTGTTATGTTGCATATCACTTTTTGAAAAGAATTGAATATGTTCCCTTTACATATAGGGTATTTAGGTTTGAATTTAATATATCCGGATATAATTAGTTCCTTTTATATATAAGGATAGTAATTTTCTATAGAGAAGGATAGAAAAGTTTATTTATTTTTATAGTCTGGATGAATAGATTTTATTCATGCTTTACTCACACGTGAACCGGGTTAATCCGTTTAATACATTTCAAGAACATTCTTACCTAAATTTTTTATAATTTTGGGCATGGAAATTGGACCCTTTTTTATTTTTACAATAAAAAGGCTCTTTATTATTTCTTTGCACTCTTTATCCTTAGGAAAATGAATTGGATTTATGGTCTAATAACTTGTGCATATATTCCCTTTAGAAATGTTTATTTTGAACAAAATTTCAGATTTATTTTAAGGTAAAATTTAGCTTTTGAAATCAATTTTGTTTTCTGGCCCAAAATACTTTACTTCATTTTTTAAAACGTGGGCTTTAGCCCAGAATTTTTCTAACCAAAGATTTAAGAGAATCAGATGGGCTTTAACCAAAAGAAAGGTTTATGTTATTGGTTTCTTTTTAAAGACATAACTGCACGGGTTCTAGTCCAAAAATACCTTGTTATAGTTGTTAAACATGGGCCTCAGCCATGTTTTCTTAGCTACAAGTTTATACTAAAAAGAGTCAAGTGGATTCTTTAGCCCCAAAAATGGCTCATGTCATTTTGTTTTCAAAAGACTAAACTAAATTGGTTCTGGCCCGAAAAGATTTTTTGAAATGTTTGGTTTTCTTTAAGAAAGACTCAGATGGGCTCTGGCCCAAAATATCACATTTTTTATTAACTCAAAACCCAGAAAACATATTTCAATAATTGAAAAGGATTTTCTTCTCTAATTTTTACTCATCCTCTTAAATTTTGAACAATATGTTACACTATCTTGTCTTTCCAAAACCTCTTTAGTTTGTTATTTATTAGGACAAACGCAGTTGCTTTCCATTTTTAATTTTCAAAATCAGTACATGTTTTTCCAGATTTTTCAAAAAGAAATTTTTAGGAGCTAGAGTCAATCTAAACGGCATATGCACCGTTTTGCCTAAGATGCCTAATTCGCAACATAAATGATTCCAATAATGTTTGTGCTTTTTTCACAAATAATGAATACAATACAGGAAACACCTTAAGCAAATAATTAAAAAAAACATAAATTTATAAGGAAGGTAAACTGGGGTGTACCAAACCCCAACCATTTCACCCATGGTTGGGCCTTCGTGTCATTTTTACCCATGACTGGGTCTTCAATATATTAGCTTCCCTTTCTTTTGTTTTAGAATGAACTTGAAAGAATTTCCCTATTGGCCTTTTGACCCAATAGGGTGGCTGGACCTTGGCCCAAGTGGCCATGCAGTAGAGAGGGGAAAGAAACAAAGACCTCGGTTAGTTTATATTTTTACTGTTCTTATCATACATATAACTATACATAAATACATACATAGTGTCCTATTTATTTATAAGTCCTATTCTATACACAAGTATACACACCTACAAGTATAATGTCCTATTTATTCGCAAACCCATATAATGTGCATATGTATCTCCATGCCTTTAAACTAAAACCCTAAACTTAGGTGGTGGGAAGGCCAAGTCATCACCCCCTTATTCCTGATGCCGCACAAGTTCCAAGAGGTTTCATGAACCTCCGGCATGGCTGGTCACCAGGGGAAGGCTCAAACTAAGCCCCCCTCCCACCTAAACTGCCTCTCTCAACCAACAATAACCATGGAAGACACAGATCCACATACACACACATGGCTTGGAATAAATAGGATAGGTCCAATATACATAGTTATAGAACAGTTACAAGTTAATAGGAACATATGAGAACAAGGATAGAAGAGGTGGATAGACTCAGCAGGCAGATTACCCTTATGAACCAAGATCAAAGCACCAATTATGAATTAAAACAGGAAAAGAAAGTAATCTGCATGGGCATAATATGGCCAAGACTGAACTAAACCAAGTAATTACAACACAGACAATCACATAGGAGTAGTACAGTTCCCAACAATATTGATTCAAGTAGACATAGCAAAGTTTAAAGACACACAAGGATAGGGTAAACCAGCTTCAAGACATGGTACAACACAACATATTTGGCATTCACAGAGTACAAGTAGAATTATTTAGACAACATCTTCAAATGAGCCTAGATGTCCTATGCACAACCCAAGTAAACGTTCTTGCCATTCTTTAGGAATCATATTCTCAAGTCTAGGTGATTTTCACAGAGAATACAGGAAATAAACAGGAAAAAACCAAACTGTAATTCTAACAGATATGATATGACAAATCCAAATAGGTGAAATCCAAGCTCTTTTTGTTGAAACAGCCATCTATTAATATGTAGCACACAAGGGAAGCATACTCGATCTCCTTAACTATTTATGATACCAACAGGAACAATGCACAGATAGGTCCAACTAGGATAAGGGAGTGCCATAAGAGACTTGATTTTACTAACCTTGACAAACACAAGTGTGATGCTGTATTACTCTCAACAGAATCCAGTTTAGAGATTAAGACATAAGCAAAAAATGGAATCCAAGCTAGGATCAACTATAGAAAAAAAAATGCTAAGAGACTTTCAAGTCCTAATGGTCTTATGTAGAATATACAACCTTAGGTAGTAACTACATTTTCACACACAACTTAAGCAAGTAGAAGGGCCAAAAAGTCCCATGGGTGCACAGAAGATTCATATTTTAAGTTCAGAGTTTGAAATCATTTTAGACCTTTTCTCCTGATCCTATTCCATTGCAGAAAGAACCAGGTCAATTTTAAAAGACGGTGCATATGACTTAGACATGTTCATAAGTAGTGGCCTACTCCTAGTTTTCATTTCTTCAAAACTGGACAAGTATAACATATCCTTAGTTGGTTTTTAATGCTATACAAAAGGGAAAACACATCTATCCAACATGACCAAGTTTAGTTTTATCTTCTACTTAGACTTTAGACTAGTAAACTCAAGAACATATCGCAAAGTGGGAAACATGACATATTATCTAAAGCATCACAAAGAAGGCGTCAAATATACCCCCTAGGACACTGTATTGCCACTTTAAATGTATGCAAACCACTAATTTCTTAACTTTTGAAGTCTTATTATGACTTAGGGAAAAAGGAGAAAACATACCATCTTTCAAACACAAATTGAAACCACATCGATACACACAGAATTCACACAAAGATCTTAATTATGAACCTAACTTAACCAAATATCAAGGAATCTGTTATACCTTATCATATTATCTTCATAAAACTTTTCTTGGCTAATTTCCAAAACAAACAGCATTCGTTTTTGAAAGTCGTTTCCTCTTTCCAGATTAAGCAAAGACTACAATCTTTTAAATCACACATTATCTAGCCTAGTCAACCCACCTCCTTTAAGACATATCAGAGCAGACCATCAGAATTCATTTAAGTCCAGAGTCAAACAACAAGACCAGGTTTATTAATCTAAGTGAACAATTAATAAATGCACAAGAAATTCATTTTTTAGGATCCATTTAACTTAGCAAAATGGCAAGGAAATCACTAAATGTGCAAAGGTAGCAGATTACACCCCATAGACTTATGAAGAATGCCATGACAATCTCTTATTTGGGAAGAAAGATATTATGGTTCAAGTGATGCTTGACCCTTCCTCAATCTTCTCCTAAGATTTTTTTAAAAGACTTCCCCATTTATCCAAGTGGTTTTCAACCCCCACATCTACACTTATGATCCCTTTTTATTACCCTTTAGCATATACCAAAAGAATGACTCTATAGTTTATAAATATTAAAGCAAAAAATTTCCTTAAGGTTTCAGCTATAGTTTTCCCTCCTTTTTCTATCTTTTTATCCTCTTCTTTTACCCAGACTAGAATTGTAGGATCTTTCCTACTTATCTTCATATTTTAAACCTAGACAATCAAGGACCATGAGCTATTATCACCATATTCTTCACTTATGCACACAGAAAAGAAAACAGACCTCATGTTTCTAAAAAGACAAGAAAAAGAAAAACCACAATCTCTAAACTGTTCCGGAACTTGACCCAACATGACCAAACTACTTTATTCCAGCCTTCTTTTAATACTTAAAACTTGTTAAATTTGAACACTTAGGATCATCTATTAAACTAGTCCATAGGAATATCAATACAGATGCAAGAGTGTATGGCATATCAGTCCATTTTCATAGAAAATTTACTTCACTAGTTAGATAAGACAACTAATGAGGATAGGACTAACAACAGGAGTCAGAGATAGCAGAACAAACTTTCATCCTAGACAACTACTTCCTTCCATTTTTATATCTTTCAATGCCAAAAGTGATCACTAATCAAGTTGCAAATTAACAACCATCTTACTAGCTAATTAGGCTGATTAGATTAATCCTAACTAATCTTCAAATGAGGACTTAGTCTTACATTTCCTAAAGTTGATCCTTTCTTTTTCATTTTTTCCTTTTTACCAAACTCTGAACATTTAGGAGTAGACCATTTTCAAATGTAAGACTTGTGACATGGACCACACAAGACAAGCTATAAGCATCATATGTTTAAGAAACAAGTTTAGACAAGAAACTAAAGTCTTGATCAAACCAAAGAAAGAACAAATTTCATACTTAAAATCTTCAATCACACTAGTTTTAAGATTTGCTACAAAACATAGACAATTTAGTACACACTCTAGCCTAAACTAAGGGAGAACATGATCACGTGTGTGTTGCCATTAACAGTCTACCAACCCACAAACTCAAACTGAACCTGATTCCCTTTTAATCTGAATATTAATTGATAAAAAGGTAAAACTGTTAAATAATTCTATCTTTACTCTATTTTATATGAGTAAGATCATTTAAGAAGGAGGGAAAGGAAAAATGGAATACTCTACTGTTATATCTTCAAAGAATCAGCAAACAGATTTAACTTATACCTCAGTATTTATTTATTTTGAAAGAAGAGAACACACGTAAATTGTATCCAAATCAATTGTTAAGCTAAAACATTTATAGTTAAGAAGATCTTGACAAAAGACTTTTCTCTACAAGAGAGGGTAGTTCACTGGCTGATTAGTAAAAGGTATGTGATGTCTAATTATACACACAAGCACACATTACAAGTAACCTATTCATGTTCATCTAAACCAACATGTAAACTGCCTCATTTCCTTTTAACAACACCTAGGAGTTAAGTAGAGGAAAATAAGCTGAACTTCACTACATTGGTTCTACTTAGGATTATAGTAAACAAACTAATATGACTTTCAGAAGGAAGGAAAGGAAAAAAATGAATTTTTCAAAGTACTTCAACCACATCCTTTCACAGTAGACATGGAACATTAGAATCACACGAACAAACAAATCAGTAGGAAGTCCAACCAGACCACTTCTAGTGACTTTCAACATAACATTCACATTAGTTCTACTGTGTTTGACTCAAGTAAAGCATAATTTAAGCACACAACTAAATAGGGCAACCCTTAGCAATAAGAACCACCATTAGCAAGCGTCAAACCACAAGCAATTTAACTAATGTAAATACACTTAGACTAGGCAAAAATTCTAAATAACAAAATAAAATGAATTAAGAGTTACTTTTCGTGTGTGCAGCTAAGAAAAGAAAGAATTTGGGAGCTTTGTGCTTCCAACCTCAACAACTCAGCCACGTGAAAAGTAAAATGAAGCGCAGAAAATATTTTAGAACTGAGAAAACCCTAACTACTTCACACCAGGTAAAAATTTTACTAAGAAGCTTTGAAAAATCGAAATTTTCCAACTTCTTCAACTTTCAAATTTTTCTGCTATTTTTTCTATCTCCTATTTCTTCTCCTTGTTTTTTCCGACCTTTGTTTTTGTGAGAGTGGGTTTCTATTTATAGAACCCCAAAAATTCAACCAAGGCTAACAATGAACGATGTGGGATAAACCCTTTTCCAAAATCAAATACCCAGTAAACAAAAATCAACGTCCTAGATCTAAAGGTGTAGCAACACATGCGGTCAGATCTGACCCTTCTTGGGTCAATCTGTACCAACAACCATGAACCAATAGGAAAATGCGAGAAATAATAAGCAAAATAACTTAAAAGCAAAAGAAAATCATGAGTTTTGACTGAAAAATGAGTAAAACAAAGGTTTATTACGATATTCGGGTAAAAAGAACATGAAATCGGGTGAAACATTTAATGCTTTCACCGTAATAAGCATGTAACAGTTGTATTCATCAGCTGGGCTCTGTGATCTTGCCATTTTTGGCGGAGAGAGACGATGAGAAATCAAAGGCGGCACTAGGGTTTCACCAAAGTGGAAGAGAGAGAGATGGGGTAGGGGCGAGGTTTATTTGCAAAAGAAAAAAAATTAAAATAAAGGGGGAGGGGGGGGGGGTATACCCCTCATATCTATTTAAGTGAACGTGGTGTATACATATGTATATCTAGTGCACATAAAAAAAAAAGATAATTAGATAAATATTAAAATTGATGAAATTTTAACTATAGGAAAAATTAGGACATAATTATTTTATTAAAATAGTTTTTAAAAATCGAACAAATTATTAATGGGTCTAAAATTACGAACATGGCCTTAGTTAATTCTAATTTGACATGATCATTTCAATTATGGCCTTGTTTGGTCTAATTAGCAAATTTTGAAATTAAATTGAATTGGTTATTTCAAATAAAACCATTAATAGGCCATATTTTGCAAAAATGACTCTAATTTCTTTAAATCATGAACTGATTAATTTAACTGTGGGCATGGCAAAATATTTTTATATAAAAAGACCAATTTCCGATAATTATCATTTAATTAATTAATTAGCCTAATTAAAACATTTACGGGCAATTATGCATATTTTTTTTGACAAATCATGCAATTATTTATAAAAATTAGAGATTTAAAGGATTAAATGGTTAATTACTCAAACTTCATGGATTAAAAGGAATAAAGTATTTGCAAAATTTTGATTTCTTGACAATTTTAAACAATTAAATAAAATACCCCTTTTTCTATCTCTATCTCTCATTTTTTAATTAAATTTAAGAAACATCTCATAAAAGTACTCATTAATTTCCAAATAAATTTATGATGCCATGAAAAACCTCTTTTATCAATTTAAGGGGTGAAATATTGACTTGGACAATTTATAAAAATCATTTAAATCTTTCAAGATGCCCAGCTCATTTTATTTGTTATTCGGGGACTTTGAGTGATTGAAATAGATTACGGGAGGTCAAAAATTAGGTGTCAACAATATGTACCCAAGCTGACAAGGCTGTTTCCATGGTCTGCATATGACAATGCGACCGACAAGGTCACAACAACATCACCAGTACCAAACTAAAGCCGAGAAGGCCACATATGAAATCTATACATATGACATCTGTCTATGAGCCTCTAAGAGTGAATAGCGTAACGTAACGGTCGAGACAGGGTCCCGCTATACCCATATATACATGTGTGTGTGTGTATGTGTGTGTGTGTGTGTGTCACGACACAACCTATGAGTCGTGCGGGCACCTACCATATTACAAACCTAGTAGGCGAACCCTTCCCAACTAACCCAATATTAAAATGTTGCGACAACAATGCTTTAAATATCACAAAATTAACGTAAAGACTTCATAAAGACTCTGTTTTAAAATACAATAAAACTAAAAGAAATTCTCGGGATCTAGTCTTAGACAGGTACACGAGCTCCTAAATACAGGAAGACAAAATAATGAAACAGCCTCCACCGGGAGTGAGATAGGCGTGGCTGTAGGAGAATGTCCGGTAAATCCACACGGCGAAACTTCAGCTAATACCTGCAACACATCTACACCCAGAAAGAGCGTAGCAAGAGTAGTATCAGTACACCACACGTACTGGTAAGCATCATAGGTCGACTAAGATTAGTTCACGCAACACAATATAAAGTCAATAAGATAAGCAGACAAGTTCAATGAAACTTCAGATTCTAAATCAAGGCTATTACAATATCCCCCTTACCTTCTTCACTCCCGAAGTTCACTCTTTTTATTAATAAAGTTCACCTTTTCACATTACTTCCTATAATACGATGCACCTAGGAAAATAAATCACTATCTGACGTTCAACACTACACTCACCACATGCAAATCCCCTCTCCACCCAGTCTCTCAACTAAATCATAGAACCAAATAAGAAGTTTAACGACAGTAGCACACACATGTATAACATAGAAATATGAGATGTAGTGCAATGCGAATGCGATGCAAAGGGGCCAAACACACTGTACATACATGCTATCTGATGTCATTGCTCAGTAGTCATGACCTGCAGGGGACCCATGGCGTCCATGTACCACTCGTTCCGAATTCACTCCTCGAACCCGAGCACAAACCTCCGCTCCGGAATGAACCTCAGACACGGATCCAATTACACACACACACACACACACACACACACACACACACACACACACATATATATATATATATATATATATATTTCACGTATTCCACTCAACAACCACAAGGCCAGATAACACAATGCCCACACTCAGCCTTTTCTGCTACCTGTATTTCCTCATAAACCATGCAGTGCAATGCGACGATGCTATATGCCAAAACAATCATAATTCTTGCCCTTGATGGGCATAATGCCAACCCAACTCAATATAATTCTTTCAATACAACCTCTTATTTTCAAGGAAAAACAACCATATGAATATTCAACACAATCAGGTATAAAGATGGAAGTCACTCCCTTCTAGGGGTTGCGTAAAGTAAACACGGAGTAACCCCAAAGTGATAACAACACTTTCTATTAATAATAACTCATTATTACCCTAGCCATCATTTACACAATAATTTAGTCACATTAAAAGGCATGTCCATCGAAACTCGATGTCCGAAGCCGTTATCATGCGTTCTCCAGTCAACTCTAAAAGTATATACGATTCGTTAATCACCATAACCTACCTCCTTGACGAACAACTATTTGATTCTCCATGAATTGCTCGCCTTCTTAGCCTTCATCCGAATCCATGAGCGATAATATTCGTAGGGAATGGTGGGGAGGAAATTAGGAATGTTTCTTTTTCTTGGTGTCAAGGGTTTTTCTTTTCATATGGAACCCTAGGAGCAGCCCTTGTGAGTCTTTTGTTGAAAAAGAAGAGAAAAATAGACTAAGTAACCAAAATCGGGCTACTGCCCCGCGTGTACCACTGCGGCGATCGCTACGCCGCTATAGTGCTCCACTGACCGTTAAAGCGGTCCGTGTCTTTTCCTGGCTCGAAATTTTTACTTCTTTTCGAAATTGATTTTTCCCACTCCCAACCCTTAAAAAATATCATGGGGCTTGTTATTTGTGACCCTCGACCTACATTGGGCATGGTTGCGCGAAATATTAAATAAAGACTGGACGGGTCGTTACACCAGATACCAATTAAACTACCGTCCGTCCGCGAAAAGGGTGGGGTGAGGCAAAGGCCACCTCCCTGGGTCATACACCATGAGAAACAGGGTTTCAATCTATTGCCATGGGGAAAGAATGAACGATAAAAAAAATGCCACTGCCACCGCTATAGCGGTACCGCTGCAGTGGTCTAAATGTCGCCCGCAATGGTCATCGGGCAGAATCAAAAAAATAAAGGAGGGGTTGAACTCAGTTCACCCCTCCCACTTCCCTTATTCCCCCATAATAGAAAACCTCTCCACTGCCCATGAAATTCCCCCCCCCCCCCCCCCATACATTTTCTCAACCTCTCATCTCCCTTCCCACTCCCTTATAACCACCCTACCTCCTTCCATTAACCAAAATCTTCACACAATTCTGAAAAAAGAAAAGGTTTCCTATATATCCTAAATTTCATTTTTCTCTTGCCAGAAGCACTTTGATCTCTCACCTTTTCAAGGTATGCTATAACTTTAAGGCTTTTTCTTGAAAAATCCTATAACTTGTCTAAGGCTTTTTATTTCGCCTTGGATCATGGAGGGTTAATTTACGTTCAGAATGTCTTAGCAACATTTTATACTGAAGATCTACTAAATATGGGGCAGTTTTATGTTGGGGTGGGACTATTTGTAGTAGTGCAAATTTTGGTGTTCTTGCTCAAAATTTTGGTATTTATGGTAGTTGAAATAGGGTAGAACAAGTTATAAAACTCATGCATGCTATCATACTACTTGATCCTTGACAACAACGGGGAAACCATGGTGAAAGCTTTGGGTTTGGAACAGGGTTGGGGTAGGAGGTTTTTTGGACTGGAGAAGGTGGACCGGTATGTCGGTCCTTCCATCGCTACAGCTGTACCGCTGTAGCTGTGAGACCATCGCTGGGAGCGGCCCATCAGGGTTGGACGTGGCCGCTACAGCAGTGACCTGCTCGCTATAGAGAGCCCGTTACAGCGACCAAGCATTGCTATGGCGACGCCTTGGCCACTGTAGCGGCTATTGTACGCTATAGCGGCCTACGGCACCGAGTCCTACCACCGCAGGCTTCGCGGACGGTGGATTTTTGGGTTTTTCTCCTATTTCATACATGGACTATCAACGTTAATTCTTTACGCCATACTATTCTAACTCCGTTTTTCACTTTTTCAGGTTAACTCTCTCACTTATCATGGCGGATCAACAACAACAACGACGACAACAACAACAACAACAACAATAACAACAACAACAACAACAACAACAACAACAACAACAACAACAACAACAACAAGGACAACAACCCCCGGCTCCCCCTGCATATATCAGGTTCCCCAACAACATTTGCAAACGACGTTTCATGGAGCAGCAGACCAAGGGTCTGCTTCACGAGAGGGCTTTCGTTATGGACTGGGTTGAAGAGCTGGCCCCGAAATTCTACCAAACCTTACACCGCATTGGTTGGGCCTAGTTAGCTGAGGAGCCTAGTGATATCACCTGCAATTGGGTCAGGGAGTTCTATGCTATGCTCCATACTGTGGATTGGACTACCCTGCAGCCACAGATTACCATTCTGGGGGTGGCAGTAACGGTGAGCGCCGAGGCCATCAACACCGTTCACGGGCTGCCCAACCCTCAACAGGATGAGCTTCGGGCCAAGGATGTTGAAGGTAACGGTCCGTGGTTGGTGAGAATGTTGGTACGAGAATCAAAGAGGAAGAAGGCTACTTGGGTTGTCTCACGATTGGTTATCAAGAGTAGACACTTTACTCCTGAGGCCCGGAGATAGTTAAACCTCATTTCCTGGCGGGTTCGCCCCTCAAGCAATACTACTGATGTCACTTACCCACGGGGCTGCGTAGTGGCTTGCATTCTGGATGGTGTGCCCGTGAATATGGGTATGCAGGTGATCGAGTTATGGCGGGGTTTTATAGCCAAGGCTGGGCCGAGCGTAATGTTTCCCTCCCTGATTACCCATCTGTGTCATAATGCTGGGGTGCCCACAGAGCATGGGGACCGTTATGTGAAGTGCGATGTCGCTTTTGACCCCTTAAAGGTCAAGAGATCACAGGGCAGGGGCAAAAGAAAGAGACTGGCTCGGATGACGGCGGTGGGCCACAGGGCGGGAGTGGACAGTCACAGGCCCCGAGTACTTTGGAGCGCATGAAGGCTGATATGGCTGTGGTGAGGGCGACCATGATGGGGTTTGCGCGGCCTTCCATGGAGACCGGGTCGTCTAGCAGCGCTGCGGGTACTAGCTATTTTACTACTGAGCAGATGAAGAGTTACATGGAGACCCAGACCAAGATAGGAGAGGCTGTGGATGCCTTGCAGGGTGCCTATGGATCCTTGGCTCAAGCCCATGTGGATTTCCGGGAGGATTTGGACAAAGAAAAGAAAAAATGTTGGGCTAGGGATAAGCTGTTTGAGAAGATGTGGGAGGGCATCAAGAGTGTCTTGAAGGCCCTAGTCCCGAAGGTGAAACCTTCCAAGGTGACTACCAGAGACGCCTCCCAGTTCTCTTTCCTCAGCGAGTCCGGACTTGGTAGCGAGGACTCTAGTGACTCGGAGGATGGTGGCGATGAGGCGACTAGCCGAGGAGTGGTTTAGAGATTCCCCCTTCCTTTTATCAGCTTTGGTTAGGATTTGCCCTTGTAGGGCTTTGATGTTTAGACAATCTGTTTGCTTTGGTCGTGTTTTGGCCTGTTTGGATAATCCTTCTTTTTGTTATTTTGGTGCGGGCACCCCGGTTTAAGGGCGCTCGTAAGACAATTGCCCTAGTTGAGCGGATGTTTTTATGCATGTGTTTGCTTTGGAAACTGATTTTTTTCTTGACTAGTTAGTGAAACAAATAGGTTGGCAAAATAGGGAAGGAAGAAAATGCTACCGATCAAATGGTACCGCTGTGGCGGTCAATCGACTGCTGCAGCGGTACCGCTATGGCGGTAAGTACGCTGCTATAGCGGCCCTGGCAGAAATTTTGGGCCCGCTGTAGCGGTCCGAGGCCTGCTATAGCGGTCCGAGGTAGCGGTCCCCATATCGCTACAGCGGTGCTACAGTGCCAGTGACTGAATATTTTTGTTTTTCCAGTATTCTAGCTCAGATCGCGCAGGGGTTTTACTTAATTGTTTAGCACGTAAGTATGAATGCGCTATTAACTTCGCTAATGGTCCCAGAATAAGCACCCAGTCTACAACACCAACATTACTACGGAACCTTCACTTGGTCACACAATTAATTACTCACCTACTTATAGAAGGTCTTCCTTGAGTCGAAATAAAGAGATACCAATTGGAGTCGACAGATACCAATTAGCCCTCTAAGATACCAATTGGAATCATCCAGCTACCAATTGGATCCAACTAGGAGACGACGCATTGGGGTGGCATGATAGAATGAATGAAAAGAAACTTCTAGATGCCTTATAGCCTCTTGTGGACGGGTACGGACGTCATCGTACCATTCCACAAGACTCTACTGGACATTTGCTCTTGTACTTGTGAGACCGGTAACCTAGGCTCTGATACCAACTGTCACGACCCAACCCACGAGTCATGCGGGCACCTACCATATTACTAACCTAGTTGGCGAACCCTTCCCAACTAACCCAATATTAAAACGTTGCGACAACAATGCTTTAAATATCACAAAATTAACGTAAAAACTTCGTACAGACTCTGTTTTAAAATACAATAAAACTGAAAGAAATTCCCGGGATCTAGTCTTAGACAGGTACAAGAGCTCCTAAATACAGGAAGACAAAATAATGAAACAGCCTCCGCCGGGAGTAAGATAGGCGTGGCTGTAGGAGAATGTCCGGTAAATCCACACGGCGAAACTTCAACTAATACCTGCAACATATCTACACCCAGAAAGAGCGTAGCAAGAGTAGTATCAGTACACCACACGTACTGGTAAGCATCATAGGTCGACTAAGATTAGTTCACGCAACACAATATAAATTCAATAAGATAAGCAGACAAGTTCAATGAAACTTCAGATTCTAAATCAAGGCTATTACAATACCCCCCCCCCCCTTACCTTCTTCACTCCTGAAGTTCACTCTTTTTATTAATAAAGTTCACCTATTCACATTACTTCCTATAATATGATGCACATAGGAAAATAAATCACTATCTCACCTTCAACACTAGACTCACCACATGCAAATCCCCTCTCCATCCAGTCTCTCAACTAAATCTTAGAAGCAAATAAGCAGTTTAACGACAGTAGCACACACATGTATAACATAGAAATATGAGATGTAGTGCAATGCGAATGCGATGCAAAGGGGGCCAAACACACTGTACATACATGTTATCTAATGTCATTGCTCAGTAATCATGACCTACAGGGGACCCATGGCATCCATTTACCACTCGTTTCAGATTCACTCCTCGGACCCGAGCATAAACCTCCGCTTCGGAACGAACCTCGGACGCGGATCCAATTTACACACACACACACACACACATATATATATTTCAAATATTCAACTCAACGGCCACAAGGATAGATAACACAATGCCCACACTCAGCCTTTTCTGCTACCTATATTTCCTCATAAACCATGCAATGCAGTGCGACAATGCTATATGCCAAAACAATCATAATTCCTGCCCTTGATGGGCGTAATGCCAACCTAACTCAATATAGTTCTTTCAATACAACCCCTTATTTCCAAGGAAAAACAATCATATGAATATTCAACATAATCGGGTATACAGACGGAAGTCACTCCCTTATAGGGGTTGCGTAAAGTAAACACGGAGTAACCCCACAATGATAACAACACTTTCTATTAATAATAAATCATTATTACCCTAGCCATCATTTACAAAATAATTTAGTCACATTAAAAGGTATGTCCATCCAAACTCCATGTTCGAAGCCCTAATCATGCGTTCTCCCGTTAAATCTAAAAATATGTATGATTCGCTAATCAAAGTCTAAACAAAAGTAAACCATAACCTACCTTCTTGACGAACAACTATTTGATTCTCCATGAATTGCTCGTCTTCTTAGCCTTCATCCGAATCAATGAGCAATAATATTCATAGGGAATGGTGGGGAGGAAATTAAGAATGTTTCTTTTTCTTTGTGTCAAGGGTTTTTCTTTTCATATAGAACCCTAGGTCTTTTGTTGAAAAAGGAGAGAAAAATAGACTAAGTAACCAAAATCGGACTACTGCCCTGCGTGGACCGCTGCGGCGGTAGCTACGCCGCTATAGCGGTACCGCTATAGTGGTCCGCATTTTTTCCTGGCCCAAAATTTCTACTTCTTTTCGAAATTAATTTTTCCCACTCCCAACCCTTGAAACACATCATGGAGCTTGTTATTTATGACACTCGACCTAGATTGGGCATGGTTTCGTGAAATATTAAATAATGATCGGACGGGTCGTTACAGTGTGTGTGGAAAGTACATAATAGCATACCCAAAACGGAGCAAGTCCAGAACAAGTGGAGCTTGCTGACTATCAGGACCTGGAGTATCAAATGCAGTGTCCCAGCAATAGGACATCAGTACAGATAAAATTACTGAGTATGTAAGGATGGAATATAATAATAAAGCATTGAAATAAGTATAAGTAGAAGGGGAACCACATGAAACCTGAACTTGCCACGAAGGGTGTATGATATGCAAGTTGTAACTTTAAAACCATAAATATACATAAATATATAAGTAGAATCACCATCATCATAACGTACCGGGCCATAGTAGGGCTTGGTGGAATCATACCAGGCCATGTGAGGCTCGGTGGAAGCGTACCCCGCCATATGAGGCTCGATGGTAATACCAAACTGATCTATGGTTGCACAATAGGTGCCGTACCCGGCTGACTATAGAGCGGCTTGGTGTAGTAAAATAAATGTATACATATATATATGAAATGAATGATGAACTTATAGAAGTAACATTTGGGCACTTCAGAGTGACGTAAGGTTGGTGACCTCCGAATACCGTTATATGATTATCCTCGTTAACAAGAACTTCAATAAAACATGGATCATAATGAGCTAAGGCATCAAATAACCTATTGAATTATGAAACATCAAAAGTGGGAAGCATTAGAATGGAGTAATCTCTTTATGAAACTTTCGTTGATGGGTATAGTTGGATTCATGCCAAAGAATAAGGAGAATGAAAACTTTATGTACCTTGTATATCGGGAGATGCTTTGCAATAATCGTTAACCCGATGCTTAGCCAATGTGTGGACCTATATTTAGATTATATCTTTTTTTAGGCCAAGATACACTTGTATATCATGTATATACTAGGTATACGGAATGACGATTTGAGTTTTAAGAATTCGGGCAGCATTTCCTCTGCTTCTATTACATTTCTGAATTCATAACAACAACCAATAACCACCTTCCACATAAGTTGACTTTGTTTAACACCCAATTCATCTCTACAACAACAATAGTACAATTATACATCACCCTCATCTCATCTTGGCATAATATGTGTTTTCTCGTAACTACCATGTTGATGAGCTTAATCTTGTCACAAAGAGGGAGAAACTTACCTTTATTGAGTTTAATTAACCTTGATTTAGCTTAACCCTCAAAATTCCACTTCCTCAACTTGATGTAAGGAAGAATATGAAGACTATGAAGCTACCACGAGCTTTCTCGAGATAATTTACATTTAAATCTTGTGTAAATAGGTGAAAGGGTTTATAGAGGTGTATGTGGATGTCTTAGGATAAGATAAGTGTTGGAGAAAATGATGAAATAAATGAAAGTGGGCTATTTATACTTGAGGAGGTCGGCCACAGCCTCAAATTCTACTGTCCAATATACGGTCCGTAAAAAATTATACTGTCCGTAAAACTACACCCCAAAAATTAACATTCTGTTCCAATTATGCGGTTGCCCTCCTCTATTTATACGGTTCATATAAATTCTTACGGACTGTACATGGGACCGTAAAAATTGGGCAGTTTTTCCAACTTTCGTCGAAACGTATTTCTTCGATTTGTTCAACTTCTATTTTTCCTAATACTAATCAAACATGACCTTGGATTCTTGTTAAGTACTAGTTACAATACATATAACTTGCAACTTCAAGAATACCCGTATTCTACTAGTGAATGTCGATGAATATACGATGAACGTATCTCCCGAAGGATGAGATGTAACACTCTCCCCCCATAAGAACATTTGTCCTCAAATTTAAGGTACACGAGGAGCATTCGTTTGTCATGGTTTCTATCAAAATTTTGACAGAGTTTCCTCTGTATTTTGGATACTACAGAGACCTGTATACAACGAAACCCAACCTAAAGGCCATATAAACCACTGCTATTCACCGATACCCAAGAGTACACATCAAAACAAGGGTCACTACAATCAATACTCTCTTAAGGGGTTCAAGTAATATTTTTACCTTGCAGATTATCCCCTGGCTGGGTAAGGTCTTGTAGTGTTTCTCCTCCAACAACATCTACAACATAACGTAAAAGTTTAGCTTAGTTTTAACACACATAGGTCAACAATATTGAAAGTAAATAAGGACGTTGGCTAATAAGAACCTGTGGCAAGGAATAGATAAGGATATTTTGACTTCATTTCCTCCTCAGCTTCCCATGTCGTTTCCTCCTTATCTTTGCTTCTCCATAGGACCTTTACAGAGACCACATTATTCGTCCTTAGCCTGCGGACTTGCATCCGCACATCGTCTACTGGCACAATTCTCAAAGGATCTCTGATACATTTCCTCAGGATAGACACATGAAAGACCGGATGGACCGCTTCTAGTTCTGGTGGTAACTCTAACTCATAAGCCACCTGACTTATTCTTCGAACTATCTTATAGGGTTCGATATATTTTGGACTGAACTTCCTTATCTTACTGAACCTCATGACGCCCTTCATAGGTGATATCTTTAAAAACACCCAATCGCCAACCTGGAACTCCAGATCTCATCGTCGTACATCTGAATAAGATTTCTGAATACTCTGAGTTATCTGCAGTTGTTCTTGAATAAGCATTACTTTCTCAATAGCCTGGTGCACAAAATCAGGGGCAAATAAGCTTGATTCACCTACTTCAAACTAACCCGTAGGAAATCTACACTTCCTGCCATATAAGGCTTCATAAGGGGCCATTTTGATGTTGGCATTGTAACTATTATTGTACATGAACTCTATGAGAGGCAAATGATCGCCCAATTACCTTAGAAATCTAACATACAAGCTCGTAACATATCTTCTAGAGTCTGAATAGTTTGCTCTGCTTGCTCATCTATCTGCAGATGAAATGTCGTACTAAGGTTCACCTGAGTTCCTAAACCCTTTTGGAAAGACTTCCAGAAGCTTGTCGTAAATTGAGCACCTTTGTCAGATACAATGGATGTAGGAATGCCATGGAGATGCCCAATCTCTTTAATATATATATTGGCATAGTCTTTGGCTATGTAAGTTGTCTTAACTAGCAAGAAGTGAGCCGATGCAGTTAGCCTATCAACAATCACCCAGATAGAATCAAACTTATGATGAGAACAGGGCTATCACGTAATAAAATCTATAACGACTTGTTTGGTCATTACCGTGCTTTCAAAAAAATTTGTGACTGTGACTTCTCTAAGAAATTAAAAGCTTGCTAATTGAATAGGGTAAACCTCTGGAAAAAATAAACCCGACGAAACAAAAGGAGTTGAAATTCAGATTTGGGCCATCAGGCCCCAAATTATCGCCATAGCGGTTACTCAGACTGTTGTGGTGGCAATACCTAAATCAAGTGACTGCCCCGGCACCGTCGTAGCGGCACCATCGTAGTGGCTTCTTAACCGCTGAGGTGAACGATGACTAATGCTGACCTATTTAAAGCTCCATTTTGGGACTTAACCTAAAATTTCTCCATTTGCCTTTTTGTGGCCACCATTTGGGAGATTCCAGGCCATAGAGACTTGAACACTTGGAAAGGTAACCTTTTTCCTTTGCTTAATTCCTCCTTAAATTTTTCTGTCTATTCACCTAGTTCTAAGGCAATGGTGAGATAATAAATGAAAGTTTCTCCTAATTTCTTAAAAAGCTCAAGGGGTCTAATGGTTGTTCTTGACCTAGAATAAAAGCAAGATAGAAAAAGAAAGCGATTTACGTCAAATTTGGGTTATTAACAAGGTCGTCTAAACTCAATCTTCTTCCTTCTAAAAAGGGTTAGTCTTTAGGTGTCTTGGTTTTAGTAATGTGAACTAGAAAGGCTAAACTTTGGCTAATAATAACTTGACCGAACCCCCAACTCTTGCTTACTCAATTTGCTTGTCGTTCTTAGACTAAGTCAGATTTACGTTTCTCTACGAGGATGGAAGATGAAGTCAATGGATGTTCATGGCACCTGCTCGGCCTTGAAGTAGGTTACGGCTTACTTGTGTAGACTCCGATGAGTATTTCATAATATTGCAATAGACAGCAATGGAGAAAGCATGCCTAGGTATACGGACAAGAAGTTTGGGACGAAATTCTTAGGTTGGTACTGTTATGTTACTTATGTGTTCGAACTCGTGGCCTGTTAGAATCTCTAGGTTAAACTTGACTTTCAAGTGTAAATTGGTGGTTCTATGTATTATGGGAGACTAGTTGGAAAGGAAGGATTCATGTGTTACTTATACTCTGTTGGTTGTCCTTGTGTGGATTGATTGGAATTCATGTGTTCATTGAAATTCTCATTGCATAACATACTTTCTTATATCCATGATATATCTGTTTCATCTTGATATTGAAAGATGGTGATGATGGAGGTAAGTATGATTTATGTAACATTATTATATTTCGTAGCCATCTCTATGATGTGTGAGACGGAGTGGTTAGCAAGGAGATGGATGAGTCATTCTAGGTTGTGTGATACAGAATGACGGTACATAGACTTAGCGGTCCTCCATGGGTCATGACTGTAAAGAGGTGGACATCATCCCGGCGGAGCATGTGTGTATCATTGCATTGTATCACATTTGTATACATTATATATCCTCTTGTTCATGTAGTGGGTTTGATGTCCATCATCAGTGACCCTATGTATTGTTGTGTTATTTTTTTAGTGGCGTAAATGATGGATATATAGTTGGGAAGGAGATTGGGATAGGTGTCGTCGTACTGTATCTTAGACTATCGTTCATGCCAGAATGATTATTATGGTGGTTTGTGGGTAAGGAGTCGATAGACCGGGATTGGAGTACGACTTAGTGATAAATTTTGGTAGTAAGGAGGTGTGGCCTCTTGTGCCCTTAGATGTTATTATGTGACTATGGCAATGTAGTTAGATTGTGATAGAAGTTTTCTTGGTTGTGACTGGAGTAGAGTGCGTGTCCTAAAGAGGGGGTAGTTGTTGCTTAGTAGGGGCTCGAGTATAAATAAGGCTAGTATACAAGTGTAGTTGTCGTTAGACTCAACCTTGGTTGGGGCTGCGTAGGATCGATCTTGTCTTATCATGGTTCTTATAGATAGAGTGTCGCTAGTGAGTAGACTTATCGGTAGGTATTAGAGATGCTTGGTAGTTATCTGTGTGGTTAGAATATGAGTGGAGACTATATGTTCCTTATGCCTTTGTGATCTTTGCCTATGTGTTGCCTACAATGATCATCTGTTATTGCCTGTTGCTTTTATGATTTCCTAATCGTTGTCGGCCTATGATACTTACCAGTACGAGTGTTGTACTGATACTGCACTTTCTACACTCTTTTAGGGTGTAACATTGTTTCAGGTTTAGTACGTGGGATTCCAGCCGTAGTTCGATCGAGCCATCTTGAAGACCCTATCATTCGTTCTAACAGGGTTGTCTTGTGTATCTTTATGATCACATTTCATTTTAATTCCAGTCCTGTCTTAGTAACTCTTGTACTAGTCTAGACCAGATTTTGGGAAATAGTTGTAAAGGTTGTATCTATTGTTTATTTTACAAGTTTCAATTGATTATTGTAAAATTCTTCTAATTTGTTGTTACATTTGGGATTGGTAAAAGAAGGGTTCGTCTACTAGGTGGGAATAAGTAGGTGCCCGCACGGACTCTCAAAATGGGTCGTGACAAAATCCATACAGATAACCTCCCATTTCCAGGTCGGTATTTCCCTTTCCTGCAATAGGCCATCGGGCTTCTGATGCTCAACTTTTACCTGACGACAAGTGGGGCCTTTGAGCAACAAATTTTGCGATATCTTTCTTCATATCATTCCACTAATAAAAGCCCTTAATATCATTATACATCTTCATGGATCCAGGATGGATAGAATATCGAGAATAATGGAACTCTAACATGATTTTGTCTTGTAGTCCGGCTACATTTGGAACACACAAGTGACCCCGATACTTAAGAATCCCATCTGCCCTAAGCACAAATGCTGAGATCCTATTCTGCTGCACTCCATCTCTAATCTTAACTAGAACCAGATCTTAATACTGCTGCGCATTTACTTCGGTAGCAAGAGCCGACTCAGAGAGGTTCTGGAGCATTATTCCATTATCATCCGATTCTGAAAAATGAATTCCCATAATAGCTAAGCGGTGAAGCTCCTTGGTCATCTGTAACTTTTCAGCTTCCACATGGACTAGACAGTGACTTAGCACATCGGTCACAACATTAGCTTTGCCAGGATGATACAAGATATCAACATCATAGTCTTTGAGCAACTCAAGCCTACTCCGTTGCCTCGAATTCAATTATCTCTGCTTGAATATATATTGAAGACTCTTATGGTCTATGTAGATATCTGCATGAACACCACATAAATAATGCCAACATATCTTCAGTGCATATACCACAGCCGTTAGCTCAAGGTCGTGAGTTGGATAATTCTGTTCATGCTTCCGCAATTTCCTGGATGCATAAGAAATTACCTTGCCACGCTGCATTAATACACACCTTAAACCCGTACGGGAGGCATCACAATAGACTGTATAGCCTTCGGTACCTTCAGGAAGGGTAAGAACTTGAGCTGATGTCAATTTGTCCTTCAACTTTTGGAAACTCTATACGTGCGCATCAGACCACTGGAATTTAGTTGCATTCTACGTCAACTTCGTCAATGGAGCTAATATAGAATAAAATCCTTCTACAAATCTCTGATAATAACCTACAAGACCTAGTAAACTATAAACTTCTGATGTTGTTATGGGCCTTGGCCAATTCTTTACAGCTTCAATCTTCTGGCTATCCACCCTGATACCTTCATTCGACACGATGCGATCGAAGAAGGCCACGAAGTTCAACCAGAATTCACACTTGGAGAACTTTGCATACAGCTTGCGATCCCGCAAGGTCTACAATACCTTTTGCAAATGCTCAGCATGTTCTACTTCTGAACGAGAATATCCCAGGACCATCCAAAAAGGGCCAAAATATAGTATTCATCAGGACCATGAAGGCCGCTTCATCAATTCAAAAGACATTACTAGGAATTTAAAATGCCTGTATCTCGCCCTGAAGACCGTCTTCGGAGTGTCTTCTCTTTTCACTCGAACATGATGATAACAGACCTTAAGTCAATTTTTTAGAAGCATTTAGTGCAACTTATCAAATAAATCATCAATTCTGGGAAGAGGATATTTATTTTTGATAGTCACTTTACTCAGCTGCTGGTAATCAATACACATCCTCAACGACCCGTCCTTCCTTCTTACACACAAATAATACCGGTGCACCCCAAGGTGAAGTTCTAGGCCTAATGAAGCACTTTTTCAACAGGTCTTCAGAACTGCACCTTCAACTCCCTCAGCTTTCCAAAAGACATACGATAAGGAGGAATAGATATGGACTGAGTGCCGGGTATACATCAATAGCGAACTCAATTTCCCTTTTGGGAGGAAGACCAGGTAGTTCATTAGGAAATACATCTGGATATTCATTAACTAGTCGAACGAATTGGAGAGCTGGGGTTCTACCTCTGTATTCTAAACTCGAACCAAATGGTAGATATATTCTTTGGAAATCATCTTCCGCACCCTAAGGTAGGAAATAAACCTACATTTCGGTGTCGGGGCATTTCCCTTCCATCTAAGGATCGGTTCCCCAGTAAATTGGAACTTAACAACCTTAGACCAGCATTATACATCGACATAGCAAGAGACTAGCCAATCCATGCCCATACTAGAATCAAAGTCAACTATCTCTAGTTCTACTAGATTTCCAATGGTATTGCGGCCACAAGTAGTCACCACACAATTACAATGGACTCGTCTGGCAAGGACTGGATCCTCGACAGAGGTGGAAATTATGAAAGGCTTGAGTAATGATTCTGGCATTATGCCGAACTTATTAGCAACAAAGGGAGTAATATAGTACAATGTAGAACCCGGATCTATCAATGCATACACGTCACGACAATATATCGATAGAGTGCCTATTACAACATCTGGAGATGACTCGAGATCCTGTCGCCCAGTCAGTGCATAGACGTGGTTCTGTACACTGCCCGAACTAGAAGTCTGACCCCGACCTCTACCTTTGCCAGCTGGATCCTGAAGACCTTTCCATGTAGGGCGAGCAGAAGATTAAGAACCTGCTGTTGATCTCGTTGGTTGAGCCAGGCTGCCTCTACTTAGAGACGGACAATCCCGCATAACATGATCGGGCTGCCCAAAAGTATAACACACCCCCATGCCCTGACAGCACTGGACGAAGTGTGCCTCACCACACTAATCACAACGGGACAAGAGAGGTCTTGTCTGGCTCGAATCTCCTCTATATTGTGAGATTGATGCCCGCGAACTCAGACCAGGTCCAGAATAAATTGACCAATCATAACGTGGCTCCTGAAACAGAGGAGGAGCACTAGCCGCTGAAGGGGCTAAGCGCCTGGAAGAATGGGGCCTTAAACCACTCTGGTGCTCTCCTGAATACCCTGCAGATCTAGCCATCTCATGTTGGCCCCTATCACGATCTCTCTCTGCCCGTTGCCGCCTCTTACAGTCTTCTAAATTCTAAGCATAGGCCTGAATACGAAATATATTCAGACCATCCTGAAGTGACGTGCGTCATGCAATCATTTATCAAGTGAGGCCCAAGACCAATCCAAAACTATAAACTCGATCTTCCATCTCGACTCCAATATAAGGGCATATCTGGCCAAAGGGTCAAATCGAAGGCTATACTCACGAACAGTCATATTCCCCTAGAGGAGTGTTAAGAATTCATCAACTCTTGCCCTACGAATTTTTGCATGTATATAATGAGCCAGGAAAGCCCTGGTAAATTTGGACCATACCGCTGGTAGGGCATTCTTCCCCCTAGATCGCTCTCACGATTCATACTATAACACCGACACATCACATAATCCATAACAAGCCAGTTCCATGGACTCGGTATCAGAAGCATGCATTACTCGCAAAGCCCGACTCATACGATCTATAAAGTCCTAAGGATCCTTATTTGGATTGGATCCAGTGAATTTCGAGGGAAATAAATTAATGAAGTCACGAGCTCAGGAGTTAATGGCCCTGTTTGGAAGTCCGGCCTGTCACTGGGTCTGTGTCGCTACGAGTTTGGTCAATAACTGGACTGTATTTCGCAAGTCCTGACAAATAGCGGGAGGCTGAGGAGCTATAGGTTTTGGGGCCCTCCTAAGCTCTTCTGGAGCTGATGGCGTAGGTGTAGTCTGCGGGGGAGTGATATTGTGGTCCTAACTGTGCGCTGAATAAATGGGTGGTACCTAAATAGTGCCTTTTCCCGCTGCAGCATTTAACCTCGTGCTGGACTTACTCCTCCTAATCATCGTCATAACTGAAAGAAGACTGCATTCTTATCTTGCGTTGTATTGCACGATCTAGATTATGAAAAGAAAGTAACACCCTAAATTCCCTATAGCCTCCTGACTATAGATATAGTGCACAACATATCGATATTTAGGACTCTACTAGACACGGCTCATAGACATCCCAAGGACAAACCTGCTCTGATAACAAGTTTGTCACACCTCAAAACCGTGGGGCATGATAGGCACTCACTGTACCGTTTGAGCACCACTTGATGTACATTCAACATATTCAACCCAATATAGTTACGAATAATTGTGTGACATACGTATCGTGTAAATGAATCACTTGTATGCAAAAAAGGCCCAACACAGAAATATACACATCTACATATATGTACGCAAGCCGACAAGGCTTTCACTAAGGTCTGCATATGACAACACAACCGACAAGGACACAACAACAACACCAGTAACAAACTAAAGCCGATAAGGCCACATATGAAATCTATACATATGACATTTGTCTATGAGCCTCTAAGAGTGCATAGCATAACTTAACGATCCGGATAGGGCCCTACCATACACATAATATATGTGTGTGTGTGTGTGTATATATATATATATATAATACCATACCCAAAACAGAGCAAGTCCGGAACAACTGGAGCTTGCTGACTATTTGCTGAACTGTGCGAGCCTACTGGAGGTCCTCCAAGGGACTATCACGACCTGCAGCACAAAATGCAGTGTCCCAGCAATGGGATGTCAGTATGAATAAAAATACTGAGTATGTAAGGCAGGAATATAATAATAAGGTGGTGGAACAAGTATAAGTAGAAGAGGAGCCACCTGAAACCTGAACTTGTCACGAAGGGCGTATGATATGCATGTTGTAACTTTGAAACCATAAATATACATAAATATATAAGTAGAATTATCATAATCATAATGTACCTGGCCATAGTAATGCTCGGTGGAAGCATACCCGACCATGTGAGGCTTGGCGGTAATACCCAACTGATCAGTAGTCGCACAATAGGTGTCGTACCCAGCCGACTATAGCGCAGCACAGTGTAGTAAAATAAATGTAGACATATATATATATATATGAAATGCATCATGAACTTATAGAAGTAACATCTGGGCCCTTCGGAGTGATGAAAGGTCGGTGACCTCCAAATATCATTATGTGATTATCCGCGTCAACAAGAACTTCAATAAAACGTGGATCATAATGAGCCAAAGCATCAAATAACCTATTGAATCATGAAATATCAAAAGTAGGAAGCATTAGAATGGAGTAATCTCTTTATGGAACGTTCGTTAATGGGTATAGTTGGATTGTGCCAAAGAATAAGGAGAACAAAAACCTTACATACCTTGTATATCGGGAGGTGGCTCCGTAGTAATCCTTAACCCGATGTTTGGACAACGTGTGGAACAATATTAGTGAGTGAATCTTTCATTAGGCCAAGATACACTTGTATATCATGTATATACTAGGTATATGGTATAACGATTCGAGTTGTAAGAATTCGGGCAGCATTTGCTCAGCTTCTAATACATTCCCGGGTTCATAACAGCAACCAATAACCACCTTCAACATAAGTTGACTTAGTTTAACACTCAATTCATCTCTACAATAACAATAATACAATTACACATCACCCTCATCTCAACTTGGCTTAATACGCGTTATTCTCGTAAATACCATGTTGATGAAACTTAATCTTTTCACAAAGAGGGAGAAACTTAACTTGATTGAGTTTAATTAACCTTGATTTATCTTAATCCTCAAAATTCCACTTCCTCAACTTGATGTACGGAAGAATACGAAGCCTACGAAGCTACCATGAAATTTCTTAAGCTAATTTACATTGAAATCTTGTGTAAACATGTGTAAATAGGTTAAAAGGTTTATATAGGTGTATATGGATATCTTAGGATCAGATAAGTGTTGGAGAAAATGATGAAATAAATGAAAGTGGGGTATTTATACTTGAGGAGGTCCGCCACCGCCTCAAATTCTACGGTCCAATATATGGACCATAAAAATTTATATAGTTCGCAAAAATGGACCGTAATACTGCACCCCAAAATTAACATTATTTTCCAATTATACGGTTTCCCTCCTCTATTTATACGGTCCATATAAATTTTTACGAACCGTCTATGGGACTATAAAAATTTGGCAGTTTTTCCAACTTTTGTCGAAACATATTTCTTCAATTCGTTCAACTTCTATTCTTCCTAATACTCATCAAACATTACCTGTGCTTCTTGATAATTACTAGTTATAATATGTATAACTTGAAACTTCAAGAATACCCTTATTCTATGAGCGTATGTCGACGAATATACGACAAACGTATCTTTCGAAGGACGAGATGTAACACTGCCGCTTGTCTGGTTATCGCGGTCACAAGGATCTTGCCGTGATCATGATGGCTGATATTTCCTGTGTTCCCACAGTCGCGTGGATGGGTCTCGCGATCGCGAAGAAGGGATACCTGGGCAGAAAAAAAAATCTCATTTCGTGATTACACTACCCATTCACATATTTGGCATTTGGGAGCTCATTTCGAGGGGAATTTGGGAGATTTTGTGTCACACCCCAATTCCGATAGGGCATGATGGGCACCCAACTCTTACTTAGAGCTAAGCGCATCCTCTGGCATTCACATAATGAAACTGGACATATAAAAAAAATCGAAAATACAATAAGGTATTTTCTGTCAAACCATAGAAATTTGCGAACGATACTCAATTAATTAAAAATCGAGTAAGTTAAGCTGACATATCGGCCTACATGGTCACTTAACTCAATGCATGACATCTTAGCATACAAACCACAGGACACTGTCTGCAAAGTCTCTAAGAGTAAACACTTGAATCATATGAATCGGGACAGGGCACCGACATACCCGTACACACACATGATAACCATAATGACTCGATTTGCTCCCGGGAAGAAAATGGAGTTTGCCAATCCCAGCTGATAGCCAACCATCCTAGCTGAATACTTTTACCTGCAAAACAATCTGGGACTGTGTGGCATGAACACAACGCCCCCAGGCAAAGGGACGTCAGTACGAATAATGTACCGAGTATGTAAGGCATAAAAACATCAAGTGCAGATGGATCATGAAAACCAGTAGCAATAATTGAATGCATCTGTGGCTAACATCTGAGAATATCTGCGTAACTCTACATGACTGAAACTGACTCTATGGCGTATAATAGGCATAGATTATAATATACTGATAGTGCTGTGGAACGTACAGCCCAATCCATATATAATATAATAATGCCGAGGAACGTACGGCCTGATCCGTATATAATATAATAATGCCGAGGAACGTACGGCCCGATCCATATATAATATAATAATCATATATATACTGTACCTGGCCCTCTAGTGAGGGACTCTGTGAATAATGCAATGAAACTGTGCAAGAATACATACCCGGCCCGGGACTCGGTGAAATGATGTAATAACGCTATGCACGATTAGAATATCATGAGCAACCATATGCAAACTAAACCATCATCTGAGACTCAATGGAATAATCAGAATGAACCAACACTTGAGAATCAAAGATAACTGTCATGTCAAGTACCGCTGAGAACTAGAATTCATTGGAGTCATGTATGTTCATCGTTCGTTCGTTTATGTAATTCATGCCAAAAAGAAAGAAGGGATAACCTTAACATACCTTATTCGCTCCAAGCTAACCATAAATCAGATCCCGGGCTCCCCAATCTACAACAACAATGTTGATATCAAGTATTAACTATAGTACACTTAGAATCCAAAGTCTCAGCTACCACGTTACTTAACAAAATTCGGGCAGCATTTCCCCTTTGTTACCCACTCCAATCAAACTTTAACCAACTCCCAATCAATGGTAACAACATTAGCAACAATCGTACATACAAGTTTCCATATCAAACCAAGTTAGAATTATGCCACAATCCCTTTTCAACTAATTCAAGAACACAAAATCTCTTTCCTCGAGTTTTAGTCCAAATCTATATCGACAAATTTTCCATCAATTCTCTTCATAAACACATAGACATATACAACAACCTCACGAACATCTTATTCATTCTATTTACCATAATTCCCATCCATACCAACGTCCACATAACTCACAAAACAGTCCATAGGCTAACAACATCAAATTTACGGTATAATTTTCGTATTTTTCATCCCACAATATAACTATGACCTGGATGAATTTAAATATACCTAGAAGAGTAGAATTATTACCTGATATGCCAAGAAATAATCTTCTTCCTCCTTACTTCACTTCGAAGAAAGCCCGAATTCAATAACACGACAAAATGGAATAACGAGATCAAAGCGGTGAACGAAATCCGGATATTGTTCCTGAGAAAGAGTATACTTTGCTTCCTTGAAAAGAAATTATGTTGCTACTCAACGTGCTCTTCATCCAAACAAACAAGAACGTTTCTGCTCCATTTTTATAAGACAAATTCTATAATTAAGTTGATAAAGATTGTCTAGAACGTTCTTCGCCCATCGTAAGAGCCGAATGCCTTGCTAAAAATAATATCTCCAAGATTTCAAGCATTACTAGAGCATGGGTCCTACCCAATTACCTTTCTAAAACAAAAAAAAAAAAAGCTTTTATGTCCCATAGGTGTCACCAAACGGTTCTTATAGAGTATTAGTCACTATGTTGCTTATATGGCTAGGTGATACGTGGAGGTCACTTCATAACACTTATCCATTAGTTTATTACTTAATCCATTTATATCAACTACACTACACATTAACGAAACATACCCAAAATAAATTCTTGATCTCAATTCACTTAAATATTGATCACTTCATATACTCATCATCATAAATCATGTGGCATAGCACTAGTCCATACCCCTTATGGTACATACAAAATATTATTTCCAATCACTGTCATTCCACTTTCGAGTCTTAAATAATTTTGGGACTTCGTCCTTTATACACCGAGTTCTTGATTTGCATGTTTGAATGTGACCAAATCCTCCGGGTTCGGGTAAATTTGCTCATGTTGGATGATTCAATTTTCTAGTCCAAAAATACAGTATCTTTATAGCTTGGACCGTATTTCATTCAAATAAATTTCAAACCTTGATAAAACTTATTTTATTCTTTTTGTTTAACTTCTGCTATTTACAACACATCTGTACCATCACTCTAACCACTTATAAGCTTGGTGGATAACGCCATTTCTATTACTAATGTCATTTAACGCGCACGCTTTCCAACACATGAAAATACGAGATGTAACATCCTTCCCCCCTTTAGAACATTCGTCCTCAAATGTTAAACTAGTCCTGTAAGTATCTTTTGGTTATGGTGATCTTATGACGAATCAATTACTCTCCTATCTTGATGTGCCTCTCCTTGCTTAACTTAATACCATCCTCCACCTGACACCAGCTGTTATTGAATTTCCAAAGAAAGTGGTCATAATTTAGCTACTTCCGTAATTGACTGCAACTTACTATATCCTTCTACACTTGCAGCTTAGGTTGAGTTTTTCTTGTTTTGTAGTCATTTTTCCAGTAACACTGTAGAATAGGATCCGTCTTTCCTTTGGGTAGGTTTACCATCACATATTGGTTCCTCTTGTTCTCTCTTCTAATTCTTATAGGTCTACTTCTACTCTTTATTTATGTCGCATAGTCCACAGCGTATATCCTTCTTGGAGTCATCATTTTAATCCTCTGACATGCACTATCTATAACATTCCTCTTGAATAGTTAAAAATGAGTTTCCTTCTTAGTAAGGACTCTCGGTTGCAATACTCCCTTGATACTCGGACTCATCGATCTTTTTTCTTGGTCAATAATGGTATTAAGTCTCACATGGTTTGCAAATCTCTCCCACTTCCTTTCTTCCATATGACCATGATAATGGTATTGATTCATAGCTGTAGAGTCTAGATAAATTCAATTCAAGATGTCCTGCCGTAGGTGTCCCTCGTCGACTCATTAAAGTTTTCATAATTTTTGAGAATTTCATAATCCTCTGGTAAACTGTTGGAAATTCGCTATGACCACAATGATACAAAAATGGAAGTTCCAAGGCGTACTATTCTTCTGGTACAACCCCCTTTATTCAATGATCCCATCGAATTCGTAAGTAATCTACCACACCCTAGGGCTATTGTAGGAAACATATAACATATACTTATATCATATTCAGAGTAATCGTCCTATTTGTCCTTAATGATAATTCCAACTCAACATTTCGACCCAATTTACCATATATTTCCCTCACTGACCCAGAGTGTCACAAACACACTATTCTTGCTTACCTCTTACTCCTCCTTAAGTACCCAATTGGTTTCATTATCGACATGTAAATACTTGCAGGTTACATAACTGTTCTTGTGTGATTCGTGTTAATCTTATTTGTAAACATCCCTTCCTTTAGTTCATTCTATTTTACGTATCTCATACATACCAAAACTGTTTTGTCTATCTGTTGTAACTTATCTCGTCGTACTCTTTTCTTTCCTTTATTTGTCCCTTGATTATCACATCTTATATTCTACTATAGAAAACTTTATGTCCCTTCTTATTTGTCGCTTATAAATCGCAATATCATTAACAAACGACTCTACTGTTAGTTCCCTTGCCTCTATTCCAGTATAGCATCGCTATCCTTTACAATATTCCTTGAGTTATTTTCTCTCAGTGTCATGTTGTTCAAGGTGTTTACGAATGATTTCCAGTAAGATGTCTCAGATACCTGCTCGATTCTTTTTCATTTATTTACTCTCTATTAGACTCATTTCTGCATAATTCTCACTTTTTGTTTTAGAGTCTATATTTGTCACATCTTAGGATTCATCGTTTCCATTTCATATTTTTCTTACTCGCTTCCCCCTTAAGGGTCTTACTTATCTCCATTACCTCACTTCCAATCTCGAATTCATACATCCCTTTCGTCAATTCCCTTATTATACCGCAGCATATTCATGCCATTTCCCATAATTTATAGCTACGGTAATTCATGTGTGAAGTCTTAACACACTCATCTTGCAGCTTTCAACCAAGTAATACAACCAACATAGCTACCCAAACAAGGATGTATTTTACTTAGCTCAACCGTTAGTTATGAGTCAATGTCTACATCTGCTCCAATTGACAACTTTTGTCCCTTAGGGATGCTCGAAATAGTAGTATGTCTATCTATCCGTACCATCCATGTAACGTCACTTATCCCATTCTTCGATACTCAGAGTTCACTTATAGCGTCATCCTTCCCTTTTTTCCCATCTCAAGTTATTCCTCTCTTTCCCGTAATCGACTTATAGTAACCGTAACTGCATTTTTCCTTAAACCCGCCATCTTTGTTTTCAAGGATCTAAGTCTCATGCACAACTAATACCCCTTATGCCTCATACTCTTTTATTCTTGTGTTGCACTTAACGTTGATTTCAAAACCAATCATAATCATATCGTATTTGTCGTTGATGATAGCCTTGCTTTATCACTTTATCGTCATAGAGTAAAATCATAACTCATGGCCACATTTTTCTTTCAAACTTATTCCTTTATACACTTTACTCATCCTGTCTTGGTATAAGATATTCGTAGGAGATGCCTCTTCCTTTTCTCATAATACGGCTACTTCTTAAGCGTGCGTACTTCGCATATTTCCTTTTCTTTCTATACCCATACTTATTCCTTTACATTTTTTTCCTCCTCAATTTATCTTATTACCTCTCGTTTTATAATCCATCCTTTATTCCTCACACAAGGAACCCTATTATTAACTCAGTATCGTTTCGTCCTTTAGAATATATTACTTCTATACAATCCATTCTTCACTTCCAAAACTTATTCTATGCATTCTGATCATCCCCTATGCTCCTTATTATGCTGATCCTTTTCCTAACAATCATTCTATTTCGTTATTCATCTTTTCGTAGTCTTGGTCTTTTACATCCAGCCAAAGACATCACTCGTGATCTCGATTATACAAATCACAAACTGTTACTGCTTGCCATATCACTTTTCTCTGATTTCTTTTTCAAGTTGACTTTCTTTTTCCTTTTGCTTGCTATTATTCCTGTCATTGCGAAACCTCTATGCTGGACTTTCCCCTAATAAGGTCTTATAAGCTTTGTTATCTACTGCCCCATGGCTCGCTTTTTGGTTTCACTCTTAATTCATATAAAACATGTCACATCTTTAGTCGTTTCCTCGCTATACTTTACTTACTTTGTACTACAGTTCTTGCTACATTCTCAGTATATCCTTATCATAATTAACTCTATAGAGTGCCACTTCTTGATCTCATTCGCAAGCCTGCTTATAAAATAGAATAAACCTCGTGAAGTAAGCATACTTAACCTGCTACTCTTTCTGATAAGCCCTATTACACTTACCACCTAAGTTGTCTTACCAATGTATTCACATTCGTTACAACCTTTCGTATTTTGTACCCCTGTCTCAGTCATGCTGTTACTTTATTTTGCTAATTGACTTGTCGTATTTTACTTGTGCTTATCCATCCAATCAATACTTTAGTATCACACTCTATTGGAGTTACCCTTTCTCTTCGATGTCATGTTTTAGTACTACCAGGCTCCCTAATTTACTCCAGCATTCCTCTTTACCATATCAATGTCGATCTTATAATTACCATTATTATCAATTCAACAACATTTAACTCATCTCTTGTAGTTGTCAATGATACTCCTAACTTAATCCCGTCCTGCCATTACTTTTTACACAACATCCTTTCCCGTTAGGACATATTACAAGCTTATATCTTATCTCCTTTAAATTATAGGAAAATTTTGGCATAGTTTCTTCTATATTTCTTACTATCCAAAACCTGCACGCGTAAAAATACCAACAATGCCTCACAGGGAAAATATATATGTACGACATATCTCAGCCACACAGGGCTCCCAATTTCAAGTAAAAGTACAAAGATGTCGAAACTTACCTCATATACCACACCTCGAGATATACCTCATCCTTTAGCGGTCTGCCCTGTTATACCTTCCTATTTACTTTCCCTTTCATTCTTCAGCTTTACATTTCAATCATACCTCAATATTCTTACCTTACCCGACATACATCTTTCGTATTGTTGCTTACCTTTGTACTGATTCATTCAATTTGTTTAGTTCACAAACTTATAACTGAACTTATCATCAAGAGATACATTTAATCAATTCCTCTGTTGTACGAACACTGACTTACCTCTATTAGGACAACTAATCCATTATCATATAAATATATATTCTGATAAGGTAGCCTCAACGAAGTGACTTACCTCTGTAACTTTCAATATCATCACTCACTTTTTTCTGTCGATACCGTTCTTCTGCTGAAATCAAGGGTTAGTATAAGGAATCTCATTTCCGATAGCTTGGCTCTATCGCACGATCTTAGATATGAAAGAAGAGTAACCATCCTAAATGCCCTGTAGCCACCTGTTTATAAATGTGGCGCGCAACACACCATAAATCAGACTCAACTAGACACGACTTTGCAGACAACCCCGAGGACGAACTGCTCGGATACCACTTTGTCATACCCCAATTCTGATAGGGCATGATGGGCACCAAACTCTTACTTAGAGTTGAGTAAACCCTCTGGCATTCACATAATGAAACTAGACATATAAAAAAAAATTCAAAAATATAATAAGTTACTTTCCGTCAAACCATAGAAATTTGCGAACGATACTCAATTAATCAAAAATCGAGTAAGTTAAGCTGACATATCGGCCTACATGGTCGCTTTACTCAATGCATGACATCTTAGCATACTAACCACAAGACACTGTCTGCAAAGTCTCTAAGAGTAAACAGTTGAATCATATGAATCGGGATAGGGCCCCGACATACCCGTACACATACACATGATAACCATAATGACTCGGCACTGCTCTAGGAAGAAAAGGGAGATTGCCAATCCCAGCTGATAGCCAACCATCCTAGCTGAATACTTTTACCTGCAAAATAATATGGGACTGTGTGGCATGAACACGCCGCCCTGTGCAAAGGGACGTCAAGTACGAACAATGTACCGAGTATGTAAGGCATAGAACATCAAGTGCAGATGGATCGTGAAAACCAGTATCAAAAATTGAATGCATCTGTGGCTAACATCTGAGAATATCTGCGTAACTCTATATGACTGAAACTGACTCTATGGCGTATGATAGGCATAGATTATAATATACTGATAGTGCTCTGGAACGTACAGCCCGATCCATATATAATATAATAATGTCGAGGAACGTACGGCTCGATCCATATATAATATAATAATCATACATATACCGCACCCGGCCCTCTAGTGAGGGACTCGGTGAATAATGCAATGAAACTGTGCACGAATACATACCCGGCCTGGGACTCGGTGAAATGATGTAATAACGCTATGCACGATTAGAATATCATGAGCAACCATATGCAAACTAAACCATCATCTGAGACTCAATAGAATAATCAGAATGAACCAACACTTGAGAATCAAAGATAACTGTCATGTCAAGTACCGCTGAGAACTAGAATTCATTGGAGTCATGTATGTTCATCGTTCGCTCTTTTATGTAATTCATGCCAAAAAGAAAGAAGTGATAACCTTAACATACCTTATTCGCTCCAAGCTAACCACAAATCAGATCCCGGGCTCCCCAATCTACAACAACAATATTGATATCAAGTATTAACTATAGTACACTTAGAATCCAAAGTCTAAGCAAGCACGTTACTTAACAAAATTCAGGCAGCATTTCCCCTATGTAACCCACTCCAATCCAACTTTAAACAACTCCCAATAAATGGTAACAACATTAGCAACAATCATACATACAAGTTGCCATATCAAACCAATTTAGAATTATGCCACAATCCCTTTTCAACTAATTCAAGAACACAAAATCTCTTTCCTCGAGTTTTAGTCCAAATCTATATCGACAAATTTTCCATCAATTCTCTTCATAAACACATAGACATATACAACAACCTCAAGAACATCTTATTCATTCTATTTACCATAATTCCCATCCATACCAATGTCCACATAACTCACAAAACAGTCCATAAGCCAACAACAACATCAAATTTACGGTATAATTTTCGTATTTCTCATCCCACAATATAACTATGACCTGGATGAATTTAAATATACCTAGGAGAGGAGAATTATTACCTTATATGCCAAGAAATAATCTTCTTCCTCCTTACTTCACTTCGAAGAAAGCCCGAATTCAACAACACGACAAAATGGAATAACGAGATCGAAGCGGTGAACGAAATCTGGATATTGTTCCTGAGAAAGAGTATACTTTGCTTCCTTGAAAAGAAATTATGTTGCTACTCAACGTGCTCTTCATCCAAACAAACAAGAATGTTTCTGCTCCATTTTTATAAGACAAATTCTATAATTAAGCTGATAAAGATTGTCTACAACGTTGCTTCCCATCGTAAGAGCCAAAATGCCTTGCTAAAAATACTACCTCCAAGATTTCAAGTATTACTAGAGCATGGGTTCTACCCAATTACCTTTCTAATACAAAAAAAAAAAAAAAGCTTTTATGTCCCATAGGTGTCTCCAAACGGTTCTTATAGAGTATTAGTCACTATGTTGCTTATATGGCTAGGTGATACGTGGAGGTCACTTCATAACACTTATCCATTAGTTTATTGCTTAATCCATTTATATCAACTACACTACACATTAACGAAACATACCCAAAATAAATTCTTGATCTCAACTCACTTAAATATTGATCACTTCATATACTCATCATCATAAATCATGTGGCATAGCACTAATCCATACCCCTTATGGTACACACAAAATATTATTTTCAATCACTATCATTCCACTTTCGAGTCTTAAATAATTTTGGAACTTCGTCCTTTATACACCGAGCTCTTGATTTGCATGTTTGAATGTGACCAAATCCTCCGGGCTCGAGTAAATTTGCTCATGTTGGACGGTTAAATTTTCTAGTCCAAAAATACTGGATGTTATAGCTTGGACCGTATTTCATTCAAATAAATTTCAAACCTTGACGAAACTTATTTTATTCGATTTGTTTAACTTCGCTATTTACAACCCATCCGTACCATCACTCTAACCACCTATAAGCTTGGTGGATAACGTCATTTAACGTGCACGCTTTCCAATACATAAAAACACGAGATGTAACATTTTGCAAGACAAATCCATTGGGTAAGTTTCTAACCTTTATTATACGATTATACCTTCAATTAATGCTAGAAATCATGAAATTAGGTTGGGAAAATTAGGTTTATGAACCCTAAGTCTAAATTAAGGAATCTTTATTCAATCATGAAATTGAAGTTGGATTGTGTTGATTTTTGTGTATAGACTCCATAGATGATGGGTAAACTAATTTTGGGTTGAATTTCCTATTTGTGCTTTTTGGCTTAGAATCCCATTTCGAGTGACTTTTGGGTTCGTATTTAAAGTATGTTAATATAGTTATCATTAGATTCGTGTGACTTCCTAGTAATAATTAGACCATATTGAACCCGATTTTCCAACAAAATTATGAATTTGACCTTTGGGGCTTAGAACTGGGTTTATGGGGTTGAATTCCTAGACCCGAAATGTCACAACTCAAACCGGAGGGACATGATGGGTGATGGGGCCTTACCTGCCGAGCACCGCTAATCATGCTTTCATATCATAATGGTGAACAAGGGTGGACCACGAGGGTCAGCAGATGGCAATCTGCTAGATCATAAGGGAACTATACTGAAAAGGAACGAGCCCAAATGACGTATGTATATAACTATGCTGGACAAAACTATAGAAGCCGAGGGGGCCATACAACGTCTAGCTATACCATAATATTCTACAAGCCTTTAATAGAGTACATGACATAACAAGGTCGAGACAGGGCCCCACCATACCTGCATGTGTAACAAAAATATAACATACCAAAACATAACAGCAACTCCGGGACAAGGGGAGTGCTCCGGTATAAGCTGAACAACAACCTATGGAAGCAGATCGTCAACCTATCTACTTGAAATTACATGAAAAGCAGTGTCCCCCAGGCGAAAGGGGCGTCAATACGAAAAAAGTACTTAGCATGTAAGACATGAAAGTAACATAAAGAAGACATGAAAGTATGTAGGAAAAAGGAATGCAACCTGTACATCTTAGCTGCCTCTGAGGGCCAATGATATGCATAGGTACTATATATATATATATATATATATGTATATATATTCATGTCAAGCCTATGTGGGCATAATCATCATCATCTCAGCCTCTATAGGCATAATCATCATCATCTCAGCCTCTATAGGCATAATCATCATCATATGACCAACTGATGTGTGATAGTGCGTATATAACGTCGTCACCTTCCCCATACCCCATATAGATATAACATAAGTATACGCGTATATAACGCTTGTGGGGTCATAAAGAGAGAGTGTGTGTGTGCATATATGTCCTTTTGTTTCAAGGTTTTTCCTTCATTGTTAAAGAGCGTGCTCATGCTCGAAAGTGAAAGGTGTAACACATAATGAGTCCTTCTTGATTTAGTATCTTCATTGGAGTCACATGATGATGAAAATGTGTGAGTTCGGAATGCACTCTTATCACATTTATCCATTGCATTATATATATATATATATATATATATATATATATATATATATAATGCAATGGATAAATGTGATAAGAGTGCATCCGAATCCGTCGAGTGACGTAAGGTCGTTACACCTCCGATCATCATTATGAAATAGCATTTTCATCATCATGTGACTCTACGAAGCATACTAAATCAAGAAGGACTCATTATGTGTTACACCTTTCACTTTCAGAGCATGAGCACGCCACGTATTTCACCGCATTAATGGAGTATCGGAGATGTCCTATGATGTTTTGGAAGGTACAAGCCACGGGAAGTACGTAACAATGAAGTGAAGGATGAATTACGATCTCGTAAGTCGTAACCGGGAAGGAAAACCTTGAAACAAAAGGACATGACCATTATCAAGTATAATTAATGATAAATATCATGTATGGAGAGTTTCGAAAGATTCCGGGACCAAGAAGATCGAAGAAAATAAGTTTGTCGAAAATTAGAAAAAAAGTTGGCGGAATTTTTTGTACGTAAATTTTGGGTGAAATTTAGAGGGGTATATCTCCTAGCATATCAGGAGTTTTGAAGTGAAACAAAAGCCTAAATTAAATTTCAGGAAGTCTAGTTTGCAACACAACAAACCATTCATTAAAACGACATTGGAGCGTGGAGTTATGGGCATTTCAAGATAAGCCTTCAAGCTGCCAAATGGCTCCCCGCGGGCCTCACTTGGAAAGTCGGTGGAACCGACTCTTAAGGGGTATAAATACCCTATTATTTCCCTTTTTTTTCATCATTTACACTTCTTGTGAGCTCTAGAAACATCCACACACTTCTCTTAAACACTTATAACCCCTTAAATCAATAATCTAACAAGATTACACCAAACTAGTTCCTGAAAAGTGATTGTTCTTGTTTCTACTTAGTGTTGTGGTGAGTTTGGTCTTTGAGAAAGTTGGTGTGGCTAAATTTCTTCAATTATAAGGTATGTTCTTCATCCTATCTCTTATGTTTAGTTGATTTGAAGGCTTAGTAAGTCTTAAAAGTGAAAATAGTTGTGGAGGAAAGGTCATAAAGTTTTGTGTTATAGTTGTTGAGTATATGGACTGCTTTTGAGCATGTTGTGGCTGTGTTATTGGGCTAATTTCCATGTATATTGATGGTATCTAATGTTTTTGGTGTGTTGATGAGATTATGCTCCTTGATTTGGGAAGAAAGGAAGTGTATATTGTTATTGTATGTTGATAAACATC